>NC_142399.1:18940867-19240867 GCF_059441095.1 Idiotropiscis lumnitzeri | reverse complement strand
ATGAAAACTGTCCTGTAACATTATTTAATCCAACATTTTATGACTACATTCAAGGGATTTTAACGCCGGTTTGTATGACTTAGCCTTAGCCTTTTTTCTTCTGCCTTTTTTCTTCTGTTAAAGATTACTTGCCTTCTTTTTTTGTTAACAACACTTGTTAGAAGTGTCCCTTATTTGCCACTATGGAGGCGAGGACAAAGACTTTTTGAAGAGTGGCTGCTGTTTAGCCAGATAGTCGCCGTCACGGACTCGCAACGCAACTTCTGTACACAGGGGAAGATGTTACCATGATTGGTTGACTGGTAGCGTCCAAATCTTTTGTCAGGCAATCACAAGACGCAGTACTTACAGAGTCAATTGGAAACTTCCACAGACGAGCGGATCAGATGGCAAGTGACCGTAACAAAATACAGCCAAACCGGAACACTTGGCATATCTGAAAGCCAGACATCTGTCGTAAAGGGATCATCAGCCTGTATCAGGGAGTTCAGGACTCCATACTCCCAAAGCATCCCACCACTGAAACCCCGATAGACAGGGTCGAACACCTTCTCCAAGTCCACCAAACAGATATAGACTCTTCCACAGCTAGGTCAAAACCCACATTACTCCACCTGAGTCTGACATTTGACTTCCCAACGGATCCTCCACTTCAGCACCCCAGATAGGCCTTAGAAAGGATGTTGAGGAGTGAGATAGCGTGTAGTTGGAACACAATCTCTGGTCCCCCTTCTTAAAAAAGGGAACCACCACCGCAGTCTACCAATCCAGAGGCGTTGTCCCCAATTTCCACGCAATTTTGCAGAGAGCCCCAAAACATCCAGTACCTTTAGGAACTCCACATGGATCACACACACAGCTTTTCTACCACCTGTGCAAACTAAACCTCAGAGATAGAAGGGAGCCTTCTCAAAGAAACCAGACTCTGCTGCCTTAAGGGAAGTTGTGACGGTGGAATTGATGATTCTCTCCAATGAAATAAAATGTCCCATGTCGAGTTCAGTAGTCTCGCACCTCCACTCTACACAGTGTCAATGGTGCACTGCTTCTCCATCTAGTGATGTCGGATGGTGGATCCGAATTTTGTCAAAACCGTCTGCAAATTGTTCTCTGTGGCCTAGCTGAATTTTCACAGAATTTTCTCGAGTCACTCCAAACGTCAATGTGTGTGCATGCGTGCGTGTGTGCGTGCGTGTGTGCGTGCCTGCGGCTCAGGTGTCGGCTCGTAAGTTGTCCCTCTCTCTCTCTCCCTACCTTTCCGGACGCCTGAGCGACCAATGTTAATGACATAGATGAGACAACACCACATAATCGCCATGATGGCAAACGTGGAGCAGCAGGCTGCTGCAGCACTGCATTTGTTATCACTTTTGGCTTGGACTCCTAGTCAGGTACTTGAGACTTGACGTGCAACCTTAATGCTCCATTCAGACCAAATCCATTTGAGTGTTCCACTTCACATAATTCGCTGGCATTTCACCGCGGAGGTGTTCACAACGCAGCCGCTCAGTCATGCTCAGAGGGAGGGGCTTCGCTTTGTGACAAAGGCAGCGTTTCCAGTAGCAAGCAAAGAAAAAAAGATTTTGACATCGCATTCGAGTGGCCGACACTGTGTTGAAGCTAATGTAAACAATAATGCAGTCTTGGTAAAGTTTGACAGCTGTAACAGTTTTGTTTTTTTTGTCCCAGTAGTGTTAGCTGGCCGTTTTGTAAAACTCTCGATGTCCACAGACGACAATGATAATTTTCTCCTCCATTCTTGTCTTTTCAAACAACCAGCCAAGTGTACATGAGACAGAGTGTGACATAATACGTCACTCAGTTGATTGGCTGCCGGGACGCAACACACGAAGAAAGTAATTTTTTTTTAACCGTGCTGAAAGGGCAAATGGGCGAATTTTCAGTGCTTCGCTCTGCATCCCATTACTCCAAATGCATCATTTGCGTCGCTCCGCACGCAACCGTTTCTGCTCACGTGAACTGAGTTGAGCATAAGACATGGACTTGACTTGGACTTGTGGGTCAAATACTTTAGATTTACAGTAGAGACTTGTGCCCGTCTATGCAAGGTCTTATTTATGATCACTGATTTATGAGTCTTTATTCACCTCTGTAGGGCTGCGCTACTCATGTTGTGGAAATATTGCTGGCTTCGAGTGGGATCCTTATATCTCACATATGATCACTTTTCATAAGTTCCCAATAACGGCCTTTCTGTTCGATCACATTGCATTGTCAAAAAGAGCAAACCCTTTTCGACAATGTAGAACCGGTCAATAATTCGTAAAGATTTCACCCATAAATGAGCAGTGCCCAATAGTAAAGATGTGTAAAAAAAATAAATAAATAACAAAAATTAAATAACAAAAAAAAAAAAAAAACATTTACCAAATTGTGACATGAGGTTTCGTCCTGACGGCAACGATATGATACATCAAACTAAATGCAATTATACCAATAGAGTATATCTCTGCTCACAAACTTTTCAAATCAAAATGTTTGTGAAGCAAAGCATTTTTTTTCTATTAAAATTGATGGAAATAGCTACTCCCCCAACACATTGTAGATTTCAAATCAAACTGTGTTGTGAGATAAAAAATGGACACCATGCTTAGCTAGTTTTGTTTTCATCCTTCCAAAATGGATACCAAATATGCTTCCTAATAGCACTATCACTTGCACTTTTTTATTACCCAGAAGCCATACCAAGAGAATATACTCCCCATGGCAACAGTTAGTGACTTTCAAACAACAGAGGCTTACTAACATGGGACATTTCAAACCACTGATGCCACACTGGCTCCATGGAGGGGAAACATTAAAGCATATCAGGTTTCACCCCACTGGGGCACGGAATTGCCCTTTTCTTAGTCTTTAGAGTTGTTGTGGACTGGCTTAGCAGACCAAGGCGACAACTGTCATAAATTATACCCTTGTGGAGCCAGATTTCTGGCATGCTAGGATAAGATCAGGGGACCTTAAAAGCAACAAGACTGTTGTTAAGAGCGGACAGGGACCATCATAAATGAAATCTCATTTGGTTGAGTACCCCATTTGCTTATCCAAGGTAATACCCATAGTAATTGATAGCGTTCTAATAAATGCACTGATGCGTTCACGGAAGGTGAGTTAAACTTACCATCTTTAATTTGGATCAAATGCTGTGCATGCGCCAATCATTTGGTGATCAATCAAATGATTGATCACCATCATTAAAATCTTGGTGCATCCCAACCATGCAAACCAAGAAGACTTAAAAGAGGAGGCGCTGTCGTGTAATGTCAGACAGTGCAGCAAATTTTTATTTAAAGGAGCAAAATTGTCACATGAAACTTTAACTTTCAAGTAAACACTGACAGAGGGAGCGCAAAAATCAAACATCAAATTAAAAACAGCATATAGCCTTTCAAGTTATTTTGGGACTATATTGAGTGGTGAATGGCTCGCATTAAGTAATAAAAGCTATAGGACGTTAATATTAACTCTTTCATTTCCAATGACGGATATAGAAGTCATTTGTTTGGCAGTGAATGAGTTAAAGCCACAAAATGGTGGGCTTTACACTTGTGATGTTGTGAAAAGCAAAACAAAAATGTTTACAGATGCATTAAAATATATTTCTTTGCACACGAGTCTGAGTCACTCGAGTCTGATTATCTGCCAATAAAACGTCAGAATACATAGAAAATGTATTATGAAGGAGGAAAAAAAGGAGCCCATCAAAATTGACTCAAATGACTTTTTTTTCTTTTGTTAACTGAATCAAAGTATCCCAACGTGATCACATTTTCTATGGCATTACGTAGAATAAAATACAGAAATCCCGATTATAGGCTATGTTCAACAACTACTCTGGAAGAAAATGCGACACAAAAGAAAAATAAATCGACAACAGTCTCGGCGAACTATGAAAAGTTCAAATGCATGAAGAAGACTATTTGTAACACTAAACGTTTGGAAGTTGAGTTTTTTTCTCTGAATATGGTGCATTTTAAAAACAACAATAATTGTTCTAGACAACTAGAATTAATTCATAATACTGACAGATTTTTATAGTTGAGAAACTTCCTGTTGATATTATGTGAGCCCTTTGAAAACATGTAGACAAATTCTTTCCCATGAAGTTCTTTTCTGCAGTGTAATGTGTCTCCCTAACACCAAGCATGCTCTGCGCACGCAAGGCTGCGCCTATCCAATGTGACTGGCATCACGGCCATGGAATGCTGAAGTCCACATTTTTCCCATTCAGCAAGAAAAAGCGGCCTTTCAAAGCCAATCAGCTAGAAATGTTGCTTTGTTTTTATTTTCGACTGAACTTCCTGGAACCTATTATGGAGCTGTCAGGGATGTATATTTAGCTATGGCTACACAGGGCCTCCTCATCCCCTTGCGCCACTGGTCATGTCACCTCTGATAAACAGAAAAACAATTGGTTATTGCTTTTGTCACCTTTAAAGAAAATGCCACTGATATTGTGGGCAGGCAATGGGTGGGGCCGGTAGATACAACCGAAAGAAATTCTCTGGTATCAAGAATCGAGAGCTGAATGGCAAAGTGGCATTTGCATATTTGGGCTAACAAGAAACAAAGTTTAGTCAGTCAGGGTGTTACAATATCAACAGACTTCATGGCTGCAGATTCGGGGGCATTATTCAAGAAAGCTGGTTCAACATGCTTTTAAGGTAAATGTGAGTTCTGAATTGACATCCTCAAAAGCAAAAACACGTACTCATTCGGGTCCAGATCAGCTTATCTGAATTACATCAAGTCTAATTACTGTCACCTTGAGCTGAACTCACAATAAAAAGAGATGATCAATGGAAGTCGATTCACTGTGGAAACCAATCAAAAAAAAAAAAAAAAAAATCAAGTTGCTTACTTGCTTACTACTTTCTCCATGGAAATTGAGGCACTATTGTGGTTGCAGTGTGATACGAAAATATTTTTGGTTAAAAGAAAATGTAAAAAAAAAAAATCACCATTCTAAAGTATTGTTTTTCTCTCAACTCATTTAGAAGGCATGCCCACAATTTACTGGTATCCATGAAAAAGAAATCTATTATCTATATACAGTAATCCCTCGCCACTTTGCGCTTCACTTTAAAAAAAAAAAAAAAAGTAAAGAAGCATTTCAAATAAAGGAGTTGACTCGGAAGCTTTGTACATAAGCAGGGGCACTCATACAAGACGTGTGATTGGTTCCCACCAGAGAAAGACCAATGAGCGCGCGAGTGGTTTTATCCCATGAACTTATTGGCTGCAATCACCCACCACTTTCCGTTGTTTAAACTCGCCAGTATCGCCCATGTTAGTGAACAAACCGCCCTTTTGAACAATATTTTGTTTAGAAACTCGGAGCGTTATTCCTATGTACCGTTCACTGAGTCAGAGTTGAGTCGGATAAGAGTATTGTAAACAATTGTGTACAGAAATTGTGAGCCGAGCGCACTCAGCCACCCAACAAGCACGGCTCCTTCAGCACAAGGAAACATCAGCAAATAAAATGTTTCAGTGCTTGTTAAAGTTTGTCTTAAAACAACTTACCAAAATTTTCTCGACCATAAGGCGCACCCGAAAGTCCTAAATTTTCTCCAACATGGGCGGGGCAGAGGGCACCTTATTATGCGGAGCGCCTTATGTGTGGACGAGTTCCAATAATCTGTAAATGTTGTGGGACTTTCATGAGTGCTCCGCTGGACTGACTGGGAGCATTTCCTGCCCATATCCTGTTTATATAAAGGAAAGGCGAACGTTACTGACGACAGCAAGCAGATGTTAAAGGGTGAAGGGTGGGCGTGAAAGACGACAGAAAGGCACGCCTCCCCGGTGTAGATATGTAGATCTGGTATGGGCATTGTGCAAAACATTGCTTTGGCTAAGGAGCCCCAAAGTGACACCTCCTAAGAGACACGCCTACGTAGCACAGTTTCAAATACAAGCTATCAGTTACGCCGAGGGACATTGGAATTGACCTGCTGTAAGATGATTCAAGATCAACGAATCCATGGTTCAAATGTGGAGGAAACAGGAAGACTTTTTTTTCTAACACTGTGTTAGCACCCTCTGTTGGTGAAGGTTTGGGACTACAGTCATTTGACAAAAAACAGTGACGTGTATGTAGGTGCGTGAGAAATCTGGATAAAAGGGCTGTTGTCTACCATGTCGTTGTCTGTTTTATTATTGATGTTATTGCAAGCAAGAAAAATCCCGTTAGATTGACCTTTACCCAAGAGACTGCCGAAAGCACACCACTCACGACATCTCTCGAACCAGCCATCTGATTGGCTGAGGCTGAAGCACTCCCAGAATGCTTTGCAGCACATGCGATATGAATGCCATGAGATATACATGTATTGTGTGCATTGTAGTTCTTTGTTTTGGTTGTTTCATTGTTTGCTAGTATGCTGTACAGTTGATGTTGGGTGATAGTTATGGTTTTGATTTAAAACCGTGACTATAAGGGGTGTGTTGAGCAGTGACTTGCCTACATCAGCAATGTGTGATGAAGTGACTGTGAGCTTATGTGGCTGATTGCACTTATTAATGTTGCTGGAGTCTGACATTGACTGGAGAGCGCAACAGTATGTTGTAACATGCCTGTGCCCGAAAATATGGTGCACCTTATGTATGTGTTAAATACAGAAAAGGCATCTATAAAATACGGTACCTTGACTGGAATGCCGCATTGCATTTTATCTGAAGATCCTTGTTGATGTTGCTGTGCAATACATAGTTAAACCATGATTATTTCTGGTGACAACTCATGGCTTAACTTTCACTTTACACAATAACATTCAGAAGAATGTTTGGATAAAATGCAAAGGAGGATTATAGTTAAAGTAAGCCAATTTTAGGATAAAAACTAAAACTTGAACATAGTTATTAGCGAACTTTCCATCATAATAGTCAACGGCTGGATTATTACAACAGAACGTTGGCTTGTAGATCACCTTCCTCTCACAAATCGCGCAGCTTGGTATTTCTTCTTAATTTTTCAAGTTAAATTTGTTGTGTAACAAGTATTTAGTAGGGGGGTCAAGGGGGTCGCAATGGCATAATAGAGGCGCAAATCTCCCCAAAATAAAAATGACAAAGAATTAACGTTTTTTCACTTTTTGCAGGGGATTCTGGTCCCAATTAATCATGAAAAACAAGGCATTACTGCAGTACTTTGATAAATTGCCATTTCTCCTGTTCGGGCATTTTTGGTGTTAACCTGTTCTATTTTTCACTTCAATTTATTTTTAACAAATACAAAAACTCAGGGAGTTACTAATTTCATTTTGCACATTTGTTAATTTATTACAAACTAATCCTAAATTGAGAGAGAGTTGTTTATGTTTTATTCTGGACTTCAATACATTGCTGCAGAGTGACTGTTTGTCTTTTGTTAGATATCTCTAGTTTAAAATGATCAGTCATGTTACATAGAAATTTTATGAATCAAATGTACTAATGTTATCAGTTACTTGGTTTTGGTATCAGTGGGTACTCTAGAGTTAATTGTTCCTAGTAGCAGTCTGAAAAAAGTGGTAAAGGAAGAGCTCTACACTGTCAGTAAGCCAATTAATTTGTACACTTATAAACCGCCAGTGGTGATACGTTCAGGGGAGTTTATGCTTTGACTTCCTGGTTAGTTTGACCCTATATTTGACTCACAAATCACAGACAAGCACACTTGTTCACAAGTTCATATTCCTTTGACCCCTGAGGCTGAAGTCCCCCCAAGTCTGTGCAACCTAACCACCCAGGAGACAGCCTTGGGACACACTGTGCAAGTCTTTCAACCTTGTAAAGACTCGGGACTTCAATGTTCATGACGTCCATGGCCTCAGACACTTATGTTTACACTTTTACAGGAGATAACTATAAAGCCTTGGTTTGACCTTGAATCCAATTCTAAATTGCACCAAGATTTTTTGGGGGGCGGTATGCTTCTTCCCAATGAGGGCAGGGTTCAGTATCTTTCTAGTAAACTAGAGTTCAGCAACTCATAATGCAAAATCAGGGTGGGACAATAAAGGCCTGAAAATGAAATCTTCAAAACAATGTTTTATAGATTTCTGATTATGTATTTTTATGGCTGCCCCCTTAATAAAAGAAAATGAATGAAAGTATTCCAGTGTTGCCAACGGTCAAAACAAAGAAGAAATGAAAGCAGAAGAAAAACTAGACGATGAACAACTGTAGTTATGGCATCTAGCTGCTGCAGGACTTACAGTAGAAAAAGGCATAATAACCAACCAGGAATCTACCTTTGGCCACAATCTGATGCAGGATTCTAGTTAAGGTAGGCCATTTTAAACTAAAATGAAAAACTTTTACGTAGTTAGAAGCAGAAATTTTGTCCATAGGCTGTCAACACAGGGTGCGTTCGTTAATTCCATCTGACGCCCCAACACTATTCTGAGTGTGTGTGTCTTCAGAGAGGCAGAGCGTACTCCCCTTCTATTAATTTACAAACGCAGACTAAATTATAAAAATGACCAAATGACACCTACATTTCTGAAGAGTGACAGTGCGCGCTTGCAGCATATTTCCAAATGCATCCACAATTACGGTACAGGGATTTTGGGGATGAGTCCGACCTCTGCTGTTCTAGTTTTTTTTTTTGTGAGATAAATGGATTTACTGGAGCGACTTACATCAAGTGTAGTTTTTTTGTTTAGATTTTTTACTGGTATAGTCTAAAAAAATATGGCAATGAGAATTTTTTTAGCATCCTTAAACAGTGCTTGAATATGATTTCAGGAAAGGATGTTGGTGGCAACAGTGGGCTCCAACTAGCCTCCAGTGAGGAAGATGAGTGTGTCCAAGTGGCAACGAACAATTTAAAAATAAAAATGTACCAAGGCATTGATGTCCATGTATTATTTGTAAAGATTTTACTTTGAAGTTGTCCTTCTCATGGCATTGCCGGCGTGTTACTGTCATGTATACCATGAACACATGTTCCTGTGACTGGCTTAACTTGTCTTCCCAACGAAGCACACCAAAAAACCTAGGTAGAAAAAAAAAATGCTCCAGGACATTTCTCCATTCAATACACACATGAAAAGTGTTTACCAGTGACTCTCAGGGTGGCAAAGTCACGAATGTAACAGTGTTGATCATATTTGACTTTTTAATTTAATTCCACTCGCATTAAGCGGATATATGTGGCGATTGTAATAATTGAGCCATGGAGATGGTTGATTTGTGATAATCAGTGAAGAGACATCAACTTCCAGACGCATTCTCTAGAAAATTATGTCAACGAGGGACGATCGTTTCAGTTCTGCAAGCATTTGTCCCTCCTCCTGCCTTGAGAACTCTAAGGGGAAGTCAAGTCAAAAATTGTCACTACAGTAATATGTTCTATGCCTCCCTACTGATTCAGACATGGGATTCTGGTTAATATTGTATTTGTGGCATCTGAATTAAGCAGTGAAATCCGCCCATTTTATCCATTTCAGTGGGCGGCCATTTTGGCACTTGCTGTCAAATGAATATGACATCACAGCGCCTAAGGGCTCATGACCAAAACCAGAAAACAGGTGATCAGTGAAATTCGTTACCTAGCCACACCAACTTTTACCCACCTGATTGATAAATGCGGAACCATATTTAACTTTTATAAACACTGTGCCACGGGACATTGGGTTCTGCGTGGATACGTGTCACTTTATGGATGCAGCCATTAATGTAGGTCGCCTATTTTGGTTTCAAATAGCCAATTTTTTTTTGTAATGTCTTTAAATTTTCCAAATGACGGAATGATAAAATTCCTAATAGCCTAGTAAAATATAAATTACAAATGTGCGGATGTACATTCTTGGATATAAGCTCATGTCGTTTTATGTCGTTTGAGGGCGGAGATCACTTTCTCACACTTGGAAATCACCTCTCCAAGACCATATCTTTGTACAACAGATGTGAAACCCAAAACTGCGAATGATGGTTTGAGAGAAGGGAGTGAACATGGTTGTACATATCAGCAGATCTATTTTGCATTCAAAGCAATCAACACCTTGTTGTCTCTGGTATTGAGCATGTCCCCTTGTCAGCTGCACTGGCCTATACTGTCTTGCTCAGCTCCCCCGCTGTCACCAGGTTGGCTTTCATCAAAATGTCTTTTCAGCTATACTGTTTGACCTCTATTTAAGATGTGACAGTTTAAAAACACTGCTTGTTGCATGGTTTTTGTTTTATTTTTTTGCAGCTCAAAAATTACATGGTTAGTTTGGCCCCAGCTGGACTACCCGCCTAAACTAACCATTTCGAATTTGGCGTAGTGCTAGGTGATATGGAAAAAACAAATCTATCACAATATAGGCCATTTTATTTTGCAATAATAATACACCAAAATATATTTATTGTTATGATATAAAATATTATACAACACTATGGCTGCTAACCTTTTCTCACTTTATTTTGATGTGACAAACAGATCTGTATCAAATGAAAAACACATTCAGCAGTGCTGCTAAATGAATCAAATGTAAACAGAAGTAAAGCTGCCAACATATTTTTGCATAAATAAGAGGCATTAAAAAATAACATCTGACAGGTTGCATCGCTCAGTGCCAGCAGGCACAACTTCACCAGGCCGCTAAACTTAGAGGCACACTCCTTAACACTCCGCAAACCTAAACTTGTCATCTCCAGATATTGCCACTGTACTTTGCTCTGAAAATGCTGTCTATGGATTCAAGGTGCTATCAAACAAAGCCAACATTTTTAGAGCAGAACTGTGGTGACAAAAAAGGCAGAGAATTAAAGGATGTGGAATCACACCAAATGTTAAAACCCTCCTTTATAAATGTTACTCGCTCAGTTGGTCTCATTCTCAACTCCATTTACCACATAATAAACGTATACTATAAAATTTATATAAATCATGTGTCATGTAACCCAAAGACTTTCACAGCTGTCGTTTGCATTCTCTGGTCCAAAACCATCCACTGAATGTATATATGATGCAAAGGTTTGACTAGAAAATTGCTATTTCTATTATTTTTAATAAAAAAAGTTAAAATAAAAATCACGCTTGATCACATGCAGAACAACCTCATACCTCCCACCATGCTGCTGCCGCACTCTGTACAGACAATAATTCAGTGGATATGTTACTCAGGGCCAATTTATAATGATTCAATTCACTGAAAAAAAGCTGTGCGTATATATTTTGCAAAAACTGGTGTCAACACATATTGGAAAAAAAAAAAAAAAAAAGAAAAAGAGTCAGTCTCCTCTGGCAGCATGGTTGCACTCGGCCCATGCAAGTATGGATAAAACATTTTGTGCATGAAAATCCAAGTTCAAGTTGCTGAACTTGCCTTTTTATTGCACGATAGGTAGGTTTAGCTTACATTTTGCCTCTTCTTTCGGTCAACACATCAAAATCCGAAGTACTCTCCACAACCTGCCCTTATGCTAAACAGTCCACCCTTCGACCCCCCACCCCAATCCTGTAGACATGCATGATTAATAGCGCTCTGCTTGGACACTCCTTCCACTCAGCACATTGCAGGGAGCCTCTGATACAGGACAACAGTTGCATCCTTTTTTCACACTGGACCTAAGCTCTGCCTGTCGTTCCCCAGTTAGGGCAATGTTACCCATTGAAATTTACAGCTACTAACCAGAACTAGATGGCAACCTCCCTGCGGTGGGGGGAGACACGTTGATTAACCACTGCGCTTTTGATGGCGAGTTTTACAACACCGATGGGTAAAAATAAATTGGGGTATCTTGTGAACTTTTTTGCAGAGCAAGAATGATCTATACATTGCCACATGCAGTAATTATAGATAGAAACAAAAATAACAACAATAGTAGTCATAATTATCACATCTAACATATCTATCAGATCATACAGTTAAAGAAATGGTGTGGCATGAAATGACTATTGAACAATCAGCCACGTAGATAGGTTTCGCTTGATAAGATGGACGTTATCCAGTTCGAATATACCCCCTTTCATTTTTAAAACAAAATACAAAAATGAAAAAAAAAATCTAATTTTCTGCTAATCTCTGCTTTGTTTGCCGTCTACAAACATAAACTGATGTAATGATGGAAGTGGGAAGAGTAAAAACTACAACAATACTGTAATTGCTTTCTATTGGAGTCTGCCTACATAATTTGAACAGGAAAGAATGTTAAATCAATTTGTATAAAAACTACGGTCTAAGGCACAGATCATCAAAGCAACTGAGCTTCAATCAATGTACAAGTATTGTCTTTTGACAAGGTCATAAAAATAATACTAACAGCAAACTGAGAGTCGCTTCCATGATCTCATACTTAAAGCTACATGACCCAAGCATCATGCAGCAGACATGTAAAGAATTTCCATTATGTGGATTCTCTTTTCTCCAAAGGCCATCATGAGTAAACATATTTGCATAAGTGGGTGAGCGATATGAAATATGGTTCCGCCTCATTGGCAGCTACCAGCTGCCTTCTGCTGGTTCAATTGGGAGTGATATATGTGCAAAGATCAAATGGCATGAGAGGGGGAGGTGTGCAAGTCCAAAGTCAGTTCCCATGTGCTCAAACTATGACCCCAGAGACACCCACCAGCGCCTGGCTGACCACAGCTGAGGTCTGAGAAACACACACATACACACGACCTTGAAAGGAGACTAAGATCGGCATCATGTGTGCATTCTCTCTTGATGACTGACATGGCGGTAAAACGCAACGAATTAGGGATGCTGTCTTCAACACAAGGATTGCCATGCGAAAACACAAGGCGAATGAATAAGCGGTACACAAAAAGTGAACATATTCCTGTTTAAAAAAATATATATATATTATTACAGAACCAATGAGGGATTGGGGGGATTGTGCCATTTCTTCGATTCGCAATTATCTGGTTAGTAAATCAGTGATGTTTTTACACCAAACAAATCTTTTGGAATAAAGTTATTTGAGGCTCGTCAAGCCATGGACTCCATTACTGTAATGTGCAACAGAAGAATCCGAAAAGGGAGTAAGGAACTTATGCTTAAGCCGTTATGAAGCTTCACAAACGGAGGAGCAACTTGATGTGTTGTTTCTATAACCAATTATTCACCGCCACTATTGTGTCCTTCACAAACGATTGAATGAAAAAAATCTGAATGTACAGAATGAAATCACTTCATGAAATGATTCACTCCTTTCCCATTTGACGATTAGGTGTCAAACACAGTGGAACCTCAATTTACCAACATCTCTATTTCCGAACAATTACGCACAAACATTTCGTTAAAAAAAAAAATGACCTGTACGTCCATACTATTTTCAGTATTAGAACGTTCTTGACATGGACTAGTGCAGTGCTTCTCAATTATTTTCTGTCACGCCCCCGCTACAAAGATGAAAACAATTCGCGCCCCCCCCCCACCACCATTTTTTTTTTACATTTCGTGCTAATGCACATTTTCTACTTTGATGTTGGATTATGTCAATAAAATGTCTCTTAGAAAAGCTAAATTGGTCAGAAAAATAATTTTGAGAACTATTATTGTGTAGACCTTGAAACTCAGTATTCTGCGGTGCAAATATTGATGAGATGATAAATATTTAAAATGCGTTTGACATTGAACTTCTTCGTTGTGATGACGTCATCCGTTTCCGTGTTCTGGTCTGAGAGCGTCTGCTAAATTGCTAACGTAGCCGGCATCTTATTTTATGTTTCGATACGTAATGGTTGCACATTTCTGTTCATAGCCGCTGGCTCTGCGCCCAAACGCGGTTCGAGTCAGACTACCGTTTAAAGTCGAGATTACACCGAAGCACTTATTACTCCGTAATTCATTTTAGCAATTAGCACGCTCAGCGCCTCTTCGTTCGCCTCCTCGTTTAGAACGCTACTTGTTAGTGGGGTCGTTTTTTGTCATCGCGCAGCTCGTTGCTGTGCGCGGACTTCGATATAGTACAAATAAAGCTCATACTGCTGCGGCGCAAGATAGCTTGGCGCCTAGCATTCAAGTGGCGCCGAAAGAAATTACTTCCGGGACAACGAGCAACAGGGCGCCGTTTTTATTTTTTTTATTTTATTTTTTTTAAATCAGTACTGCGTGACTTGCTGCGTGAACTAGGGGTACAAACAGCAGCTTTGACAATCTCAAAATCACCGTTGTCTGAGATTGCAATTTCGGTCCCAAAACCATACATCGTTCAGCCGTACTACACTGCGTAACACATTGTCGGAAACTGTTGTAAAACTACTTGTATTGCTCCATGTAGGTGGAAATTCCGCTAGTGCATCCTCAATCATTGACGTGGTAGCCAAGTAGAAATTCAACAATAATTTATAAATTTATAAAAAAAAACTTTTTCCCAGTTCATGAATACAAAGCTCAGTTGAGGTTTACATGCACTGTGTAAACATTACTGGCTCTGTGCATCCCACATCGCAGGTAACTGTTGTTTTAATTGCTCTAAATTAGCCCATAGTATAGCTCCAAAGAAAGAGAAAATTGCAAATGAGATTGTTATTTAAGAAGCCTAAATGCATCACTGTTGGAAAAAGGATATATCGTAACATTAATAAAACATGGTGTAATCTTGCGCCACAGTTTGGTTTAAAACATTCTCTGCAACTACTACAATAACAATAATAATATAATAATAATATTATTATTATTTTTATTATTATGCTGTAGATCAAATTTGTATAGCGCTCAGCTCAAAACCCAAAAATGTTTCACATCGGTGCACACAAACAAAGAGCAAAAAAAACCAAAACTTGATCCTCGGTGGATGCAGCATGGCGGCATAGTCACAGCCCTTCTATGGCGCTGGCTAGCATTGGTACCAGCCAGCATCTGGCCGGATTCCCTCTTCGTGAGGTTTTGTCGTCTAATATTCAGATCTACAGTAAACTATTTATGACTGTAACACCCCACCAAGAAGAAGGCCAACTTCACAATAAACCTTACCAAATAATATATCGACATCAACGCATACATATGCTTTAATTTTTAAGTTATTCCCAGCGACGAGTCACGTCACAACAGTTGACTTGACTCATCTTCCAGACTGTTTGGGCCATTTGCGGTCACAAACTGTTGCAAATGCAACACCAACACTACGTCCTGAAATTAACATTCAATCGTAAATTAAGGACTTAATTATGCTGACATTGTCTACTGTGTGGCGACTATTGCCAGCCTTTAGTGCTCGCAAGTGCTAGCAGCGCTCAAGTGCTCCTTAGAGGATGGCAAGAGCCGTTGGATTACTTTTCAAAGGCAAGAGACGTAAATGACTCAGCACACTTTGATGCTGGCAGCAAGACAAAATTGCCGTTCCAACTTATCACTTTTGAACAAACCAGGCTTATATAAGCGTGTTGTTTCAGTCGGCAAAATGGCTATACTCAACATGTGGATTTCTTGTCTGTTGATTGGATGCATAATCTTTAACTCTTTACAAATTGTTAGCAGATATGAACTATATACTCCAGAAAATGATTAATATATTTGGGGATTTGCAATATTTGTTCAAGTTATGCCTTGGTTTGTCTTTTTAAATCAGCTTATGCTTTATAATGAAATGCACTACAGTTCTATAAACTGACAGTATCCTATGGTGCCAATTCCAGACAATTAGATGTGTGCTAGAGAATTTCTTCAGTGTTGGAATCAAATGGAGTAAAGCTGTAAGTCAAAAGGCCACTCAGGTTTTGCACCACAGGGGCTGTTTTGAGCTCTAAACCTGCATTTGTATGAATAAGAATGAAGGGATTTACAATCGACTGTTTTTTCTGCAGAAAAACTGACCTCTATTGTAGCAGAGAGGTGGGATGGAATTTTTAGAAGGCATAGGCTGGAGTGACAGGATTGAAATTTGAAAAGCTGAGACTCTAAAATGTGAACAAAGGATATTCTCCATGTAGCCATACTATAAAAAACTATTTCAACAACGCAGCACAATAACATTGTGCGAGATACCAATGTGACAAAAGAGAGTATAAGACATGCATTTTGTAAATTGTAGTTTGAAGAAACACACGTGACTTATGACTTAACTTTTCACATTCTATTGTTAAGATATGCATGCTATGGAAGACTAAACCATATCAATAGTGCAATATTGTTTTGTCTCAAAAAGAGAAATTATTATTGTAAAGAGATAGGTCGAGAATTTGAGGGTGGATCTCTATTCTCTTCCTTGCATCGCCACCGTCTATATCAGGAGTGGGCAAAGTTTTTGATTGGCGGGCCACAATGGGTTCTAAAATTTGACAAAGGGGCCGGACCAGGAGCAGATGGATGGAGTGTTTTGGTAACGTCACCTCATCGGAGAAAAAAAATAACATTTAAATTTTAAATGAAGGGGAACAAAGGATTACAACAATATATATGCCGTTGAAAAAACACAGTATTTAGAAAATAAAACATTAACAAGGTTTATTAATTTAATTTTTTTTAAGTTCGACAGACCGGATTAAAACGGCCCCGGGGTCATAGTTTCCCACGCCTGGTCTATATAAAACAGCAGCTCGGCCAAAGGAGAAATAAGATGATCCATAAAGCACGGTAACTATCCGCAAAATACTTGCAGCATGGTTGTCAACTTGACAACAGAAGGCAGTGTTTGTCTGTGTAGTATACATTGGATAATACATTGTGATTACCTGCGGCACTAGAGATATCGCGATATTTACAATACCGTCACAGCCGTAGTGAATACTGTAAACATCTTGGCATTGACAAAATTATTCCATAACTTTACTTTTTTTATATTTAGCTATTAACTGGTAGTTAGAATCAGGAGTATGTGGTCTCCAATGTTCAGACATGGATGACAACGCGTATGATAGGATTAAAAATAAATAAATAAAAATGGGGATGCAGTCACAGTGACCAAGAACAGAATAAGTGGTATAGAACGCGTAGGGCTGGAAAAAAAAAACACAGATTAGCTTTAAATTACTCCTGATGCTACTTTGTACTGCGACAGTCAACCCGACCAAGAGACCGAAACTGCGTCATCACACAATTGTGTTAATGCAAGACATACACCACACACTACCTAACTGGTTGAGGCCAATGAGCAGCCACAATGCCTCGCCGACCCATGTGTACCCTGCTGCCTTGGACAGAGTGAGTGAAATGGAGAGCTGACGGATCACGCCACATGTTCAATCAGTGACCAAGCCTTTCCAATGGTGCTCTCATTGTTTCAGTCCAGAGAGAATTTTCAAGGAGATGATGGAAACTTTTTTCCTCCTTTAAAAAAAGAGGGCAACACTTCCTTTCCCAGAACAATTTATCTCTCTTCTTGACAAGACAACCTGCTATATTTACCCAACTAGAATCACAGATGATATACTTCCAGCTGCACAACTCTCGAGCTCTGTGGCACATGGTCCTGTCAATCATGCTAGGTCGAACAGAACAGCCGTTAGCCAGACACAGCGCAATAGAAAAGAAACAACACAGCAGAGACCTGGCCTGGCTGAAAAATCTTGAGGGAACCAATTCATATTTCTCTCCCTGTTTGCCTTCTGGTGTTAGTAAGAGCAGACACACACGCTTGACTGAATGGAATTACGGTGCTTTCATAATGCAGGCAGCTGGGGCAATGTGAAAGCTTGGGAGCAGCAACCAAAACACAGCCCACCCACAAAATTTTCTAACGAGATATCCTGCGCTCCCGAACGCCAGATAGCAAGAAGTAAAATGCTATGCTGGGGAAGAAGAGAAAAACTCAAATCAGTATGTAAGGCACAGATCCCATCTCTGTGGAGGTTATTTTGCCTTCCCTTGTCTTCCAACAGGGTATGAATGTAACATTTGAGGCAAACTGCACATGGGAATTGGGTTTAAGGGTCCTAGACATGGACTCATTATTCTAAGTGTCTCCCTTGACAAGTACGTTAGTTTAGTTGTGATAAAAGTCAGGTCAAATAGGAACGCCATGTTTTCATTCATTTATTCGTGCCAAGAGGTAATGGGATGACGGGGGGGGGGAAAAAAAAAAAAAAAAAAAAAGAATCGGGTTGACCAACTTGGTAAATTTCTCAGCCAGCAGTGCCTGTCCATCTCACAACGGCTGAGGCATTCCCTGGAGACAGACAACAGCAGCGTGGGTTAAAGCTGCACAAGCATCGTGTAATGACTGTCCAATGGCCTTTCACTGTTGCAACTGGAGATGAAGGGCTATGAAAGCTGCCAGGTCTCATTGCAAAGGCATGACAACACACAGTATTGTCCAAGCCAGCTCAAGTCTGTCAGACAGCACTGCGCAGCATATAAAAACCCAAACTCATTAAATCATGTCACTTCAAGTGGTACAAAAGAAAACCGGCATAGCTTCCGGCTAGACAATTTGCACAATATATAACATGGCAAGGTACATCAAAGTCTTCAGGCTGCCGCACACTGACCGACCTCTCTTCAAGATTTGGCAACAACTGAGACTCAGCCAATGGTTTTTCAGTGATTCAAAATCACAGTTACACACCGTGGCAACGTCACATATTAAAATGCAGAGGTTGGCAATCCTCATCATGGGTTCACCTTCGTCTACCGTGCTAGAGAATACTGGTAGCATGGGGAGGTACATGCAGCTCAATCAGGCTGCATAAGTACTGTAATTCTTGTGAAACATAATCAGAATCAGAAAGCCCTTTATTGTCATTGTACTCAGTGTGCAACGAGATTAGAGATGCGAGATTAGAGGCACGAAGATGAACATTCTATTTCCACTACTGGAAAAAAATGCCCACATTTATTTGACAGGCAAAAATTATCTAGCAAAATTCTGCAATTATGCTGATTTACAGGGTCTCCTGCAACTTGCACATTGTATCAACGTGCTTAGGCATCACTAGCACAAACCTTTTATGTGACTGAGTATTTCCTTCAGGTGGCCAAAGCTGTTCAACAAGGGATCCTGTTCTTCATCCTGGAAAGAAAAGAAGCCCGGGAGAGCAAAATCTAAATCTTTCAATTTTGAAAATTCCTTATATTACATTACATTGCGAATTTAGATAAATCTCTCCCCATAAATGTTGGTCTATGAGAAGAAGCGACGTCAGCACCAGAGTAGTGATTTTGACAGCCTAAATGCGCGGAATAATTTATCTCTACTGTCTTTGAAAAGTAATCTGATGGCTCTCATTGACCTATATGGAGCGGATGAGTGCTGCCAGCACTTCCTAGCGCTAGCCAGCGCTTTGTGACGCTTGCTAGCACTCAAGCCGCCACAAATGTTGGCAACAGGCACTGGAAAAATACTTTTTCAGTGTAATTAAGTGAATTTTTTAGCACCCTGAATTGGCAATTATTTCAGGACGTTGTGGGGTTGTTGAAGTTGGTAGCAACAATTGACAGCAAATGGGCCCAACAAAGTCAAATCAGCAGTTATGCCGCGACACCCCACTGGGAAGAACTTCAAAATAAAAGCTTAATTAATCACTGATGTCCATTTATTATGTGGTAAGGGAAGGTTTATTTTGCGTTGGTGGTGTGGTACAGTCATGCAAAGCAGAAAAAAATATTTGGTCAACTTGACATCTTGGCAGTGTACCCAATGAATAAGTGGGTACCCGAGGCAGAAAAAAATGCCTCTAGTGTTTTTTCGACTCGAGTTGCCGGAATTATTCGAGAATTCGTTTCAGCCCTATTACTATTCAAAAACTCTTCGATGCAACAAATGTGATACTGTTGTGCCAGCCTTTTTATTGCTTAACCTGAAATAATTTAATATTCCTCGTGTGGAGGATTTGTTCCCATAAAACTCAAATCTTGTATTGAATGGTTAAAAGTCTCATTAGGCCATTCTCATTCTCATGAGAGAAGTATGAGGACCACCTACAAGTGTACTTATTACTGTAAAAGGTGAATATTTTGGTGGTTCATATCACCACTTTAATATATCTAGGATAAGATGTTCACTTACCAAGGTAGTGTGAGTGTTCCACCTTGAGTTCCTCTTGATAGCCCCGACAACAGCAGTAATTTCACCCTGGATGATGTAAATACTTTTGTCCACCATGGTGAGTTCTGATGGGAAAATGAAAGTGTAAATTACTCGTTTTGAATCACCAACTAACTCAATATTATATGACAGAATATAAAGTGCATTTAGGCAATGAGGAAGCACTAAAGCGTAAGCATAATAAATTAATTTGTAGATTTTTGCTAGTTAACCGAAGCATCAAGTCAAGTAAAAATTTTGAAAAAGTTGGGAGTACATCTTGGAGCAATGGAGCTATAATTAAATTTAATACTACTTAAAACAGTGGCAGCCAACAAGAAGGCAGAGCCTGGTCCACCTGACCATCAAGGCCACGAGCTTTCAGGTTACATTGCTGACAAAAACTCAACTGGATCAAAGCAGACTCAAAGAAGATGCCTAGGCTGCAGATTCCGAGCTGGTCAGAGAAACTACAGGACGGCAACGAGATTTCATCAGGGGTCAATATACTGGGCAAGGCAGAGGCATTGATTGGGCCCCATAAATAAATAAAAAAATGACTGAACTTGACCACTAGTTTTTTTAAGTCCATTAATCACACTGACAGATGCACAACATATTCCTAATATCTTCCTCACACCAAACCTTAAACACTGTTAAGTCCCCTGTGGGACAGCGTCAAACCAATGCCACAAGGGGGCACATCAGGAAAGACACTTTATAAAATCATGGTACAAGCAATCAAAAAGTTTAAAAAAACATCCAAGACCCGACACAGATTGGAGAAAACACTTGCTTTCCGGCTTTGCAGTCAAACCTAGGTTGAGGACTTTTTGATTTATTGACTTTCGTTTTTTATTTTAAGCCAATCATAGAGAAGTGTTCCTACTGTGACCAAACAGAGATGGTGTTACAGACACGCTGCGGCACACGCAACAAAAAACAAAGCAAGATGAGCAAACAAAAGAAGCAGCAACCTCACCTCGTGCCACACGACTGAAAACACACAGGATCGCAAACAAACAGAACGCCACCTCGGCGACCATAAACAAAGCTGTCACAGCCATAGGAAGGTGGAAAACAAATTCGCAGCTCCAACCAAAGCGGTCACAAGGCTCCAGCGATGGAACACAGTAGAAGAAAACTTTGATCCATAGGGAAAGGGGAACCTAGAGGCACACGAGTCCATGTGCAAGAAGGTTCTGAGGGACTGTCTTCCGGGTTTCAGAGACTCTTAAGGCCTCTACACATCAATCAGACGTCGGCTATCGGAAAGTCGGTACGACGTTTGGTGTAGCATGAAACGCCATGAAGTCGGGACCGTTGTTGGGGGCGTGTTCGGCCGATTCAGCATGTAGAATTATGTCAGGCTGTCAGGCTAAATGAGCAATGAGATTGGCAGTTAGCTAGCGAATCAGTGCATTAGACAATTACAGGAATTGACGAAAGCGGGCAAACGTTGGAAAATGAAGCCATTTCTCAAGAACTTAATGAACTTTTCTAATTTTCACACCTTTATAGACATAATGGCTGGATGGACAGTAGAGCTCGAAAAAAGTAATCACTCTCATTCACTAAAGACTGCCGTTATTCGACGTTGTCAAAGTCTACGCTTTTGATGTGTGTGCTTCTGTCATTTTCCAGTTTGACGTGCCAACGTCTCGGCCAGGCATCACCAAATGGCGGATCCGGACCGCGCGATGGTTCGGACCGGACCCATGACCAATCTATGATGAATTTTTTTCAGGGCGCATTCACAAACGTTGGCGCTGCAATTCTAGTTTATACGGAAAAGGCGTCACTGATTTGAGCCAATCAAATCTTTTGTTTACGATCCACTGCCAATTGCGCAGCAGACCGGAAATGAGTGCTGTTGACAGTATGCCGTGCTAAAAAGTTAGCAAGGTCGATGCGTGTTGTTTTGAATGAATGGATGGAGAAATTTAGTTTCGTTCTGGCTGTAACCGATTCAAAACCAGTGTGTATCATATGCTCCGAAACCGTCGCAACATTGCGAAGCGCCACTACGAAACAAAGCACCGCCCTTTTTTGCAAAGTTATCCGCTGACGTTTGAGGTGAGCGCACGCAAAAACATCGAACTTCGAGTGCAGTATAACAGATTTTTACATTTTCGTTTACATCCCAACGGCATGCAAACGAATGTTCACTAAAAGTATCATGGATTTTGGGGAAACATAAAAAAACATTCAGTGATGGGGAAGTTGTGAAGGAGTGCGGTTGCACAAACATTATTTAAAGGCAAACACAAATCCCAGATGTGTGGAATAATCGACCAAATCCCAATGGCCCCTGACTCCTTTCCAACCCAGAATTAAGTTACTGGCAGGGCAGTCACAAACTCATTTTTCTCATTAAGAGAAGTTAAAAAAACATATTCAAAAGAAAAGGTGGTGTCAAAGCTCATTTTGAATTAGTTTTTCATGAGGACAGCCATTTTTATTGATTGTGTACTGAACATGTTGACCTGTTTTACTTGGATAATTAGGCCTTCCGTTTTTTTAGGCTGATAACTCTTTGATTTAAGAAAAAAAAGGTAAAAGATGTTAAATCAATGCTTAGCACTTGATATATTTCTGCAGGAGATATTTTACAGTTTTTTTCTGGAAGTGGCAAACTTAAGTTCCTGGAGCCACATTTTCTTGAATGTGAAATAAACGCCTTATATTTGTTTGACTGGCAAAGGTGTTTAATGGGAACATTGCTAAATATTTAGTATATAAGTGCGCTCTGTTGAAAATGACTAAATATTGAAATTATATAAAAATGTGAACATAAGCTAGACATTAAGGGAAGTTGGACTTTGGTTCGGACTTTTTAATTGGAAGAAATTTTAGTTGTGGACCTCTGTGACTTTTAATTGAATACCTCTGGTCTAGGCCAACGCAACAGTTGGTGTAGACGCCTTTCCACATGCCCTGGGTCACTAATGACATGTGTTAATTTGTAGGCCTGTCACGATAATATATCGACCCATCGCTCTATGAGAGATAATGGACATGACAGTTATTTTGTACTCGATGAATTGTCATTTACATGCATGCTCGTTTACATTTCATCAACATTAACTCGTGCTGCATCAATCAAAGTTGGGGTGTTCCGATCAGGGTTTTATGCCGAATATTCAGCTACCGATCGTTCATGAGTAAGATCAGCCGATACCCATCATATGGATTACCTGCTCATTTGTTAGTTTTAGAGCGAATCACAAACTATTATTTAATTAATTGATTTATCTGTCGAAAATTCAGCTTTTTTTTTGGTAAATAACGCACGGTGATATTATTCTGACAGTACTGAGACCACACGTTATAGAGGGTTGGTTTCCTACGTTGTCAGTGACAAGTCTTTTTAGGTACATTTAAACACTTGCTGTTCAACTCTTTATTTAACACCCACCCACTCATTCATTCTCCTCGGCGTCTTGTTCCCACACAGAGTCCTCATTCAGCGAATGTTTACTCCGCATATCCACAGCACAGCCGTCAGTCCCATACAATCTGTCACAATCCACGCAAAACACCACACGTTTTTCAAAATGGATTGTAATCACAACAACCTTTTTGCGAACCCTTTATCATAAGCAAAACAGTTCAGAAAACCAATCTTCGAAGTGCTTGTGCCAAAAAACACTTGTCAACACTGGCTTGAAATTCCCTCTATTTGCCAGAATGAAATTGGTCCATTTACGTTCCCTATTTATATTTGTATATCTATTTATATTGTTTTTGTGATTGGCACTGAAAGGTTGATTGACGTGCCGGCCACGGATAATTCCACCGAAATCAGACAGTCCCAACTATTGAATGATAATTACAACTACATACTGCTCTGACTTTTTGCTGAGTGGAGCCAAAGGAAGTGTCAATTTCTGGTGCAGTTTATCTAATCAGGTGGACAATGCACCAGGAGATTACTTGGGGCATGTCTATTAATACAAAGGGCAGTAATTGAGCAAATATGTTGCTTTACAAAGATTTGTGTGAAGTGAATACAGTTAGGGTTTCCCTGGCTTGTGAAATTAGAAATTTGATGTCATTAATTCTCAAATTTTGGTTGTGTCGGTATAAGTTTTTCAGGTGCGGGACTGTCATTAGGTTTTGACTACTTGTCCCTTTTTTATGTTAAGTTGTTATAGGAAGTGTTGTAACATACACCCGCAATAGAGTTTTAGCTGTTAAAACAACCACTTTATCTTTTGTCTACACTGTATTTTTTTTTAAAAATGATTATGGATCACAACATAATAGAACAGAGGTGTGCGCAAGTGATCAATTCTACAACAACACTTTTTTAAAAATATTGGTGAGATGATATAAAATAGGTCCTCCTCAAAGACATCAAAACCCAATATTGGTTAAAGGAAGCAGAATCCAAATCCCAGGCTGCTCATATTTGAAGAATACATGTCAAAAATTGCTGGATTAACCTTTTACTTGTGTCATGGGAACCATTTCAGATAATACTTATACTTTAAAGCAAGATAAAGTATGTGCTGAGTAGGTGGAACCACAGTCTTGTACATTGATGATGAGCACCAAGATATGACTCATAAAGGGAGAAGATGATGGGCCTGTACCATACTCTGAGAATAACGTCGAACATCAAGTTTCTGTTTGCCTACTTTGTACTTAAAATTCAACACCCGCTGGCCGCCTCCTAAAAAAAGAAAACATGAACGGTAATATTATTCGGTCTAGAAGACAATACCTGTGGTAGAGGTGAGCCAAAATCACAACAACGACGTGTCAGCTCAAGTGGCTTAAAACTCAAATGACAGTTGATAAAGTAAAACAGTAATCGTCCGTCTGAATATTATTCCTGTTAAGTATTTTGCTCCTGATATTTAAAATATGAGTGCCATAAAGTGGTAAATGTTATGAATTAAACAGTAAACTGTATATAACGAAGAGAGGGGATTATTTATTTGGATTTTTTTTAATTTATATTAGTTATTTTAAATTTCCATTTGGGTAAAAATTAAAAAATTACAGCACCTAAGATTTGAATGTTCAAATTAAGGAAATGACATTGAGATGAGACAATCATTTTTTAAGTTGCACGATGTTGGAAAAACATGCAATATGGGGGGAAGTAAAGATTAATCAAAAATCATCATATCGATTTAAAATGTATGTATTATGTAAAAAATAAAAGTATCGATTTGCAACGCCATATTAACCAGAGTTCCTCTCTCATGTCTCTACTACAAAACAACCTGCATACGCACAATGCCTCGTCCGCAACACAAATGCGCATTAGTGGTAATTCCACAGTGGCGGGCCGTGCATTACCCAAGTAGGACTTCAGCGAATAAATTCCCCTCATAATGCCATCATTTATGACACCACAGCTGGACAAATAACATTGAGAGTGACACTTATGTACTACTGAGTGTTGCATGATATTAATGTAGGGTGACATTTGGATATCATTACATCCCTATTGATAAAGATCTATATAATATTACTATAAATTAAAGAAAGTAAGGGTGAGAAGTCATGGTGTGTTGTCGTAGGATGGTATATCATTATTGTGGTGGAAAATGGCCTACATCGTGTTAAAAGTTTTTTTCGCCCAGCACTGGCCCTTGGTGCTCTTAAAGTGACAGTAGCAAGCAATGTTCCTTATATATCTTCAAGATACGACAGCTAGCATGGCAGCAAATTACTCCCTTACCTCTATGGCTTGGTTCAGTCGATCCAAAAGGGGAAATATTCCTTAAAGCATGGTCGAACACTTGCCGCTCGTGTTCCTTCAAACGTTGGTGCCACCCATCTCCTCGCCCCCCGATGTGTTAGACAGACTCAAGTGAAAAACATGTAGGTATATGCATGCTCTTGGCATTGTTGTTTTTTTGATCATCTGATGACAACCTCTTTGTAGTTTCTACATCTGAAGAGCGAGTCTTTTGATCTGCAGCCTTCTTGCTTTTTCCTTTGCCCTAAACAGGCACGTTAGTTCCTTCTCAGTGTTGTTATTCTACCTTAATAACAGTATTGACTATGATCTGATAACATACTTTTGACAGCAGCTGGCGATTGCACGTCAATAAAGTCCCTCACAAGACCGATAATTTATGATTAACGGCCTCAGACCCTTGAACAACAAATGCACACAAAAAGGCACGAAAAGATTTCTCAAGTTAACCCTTGGATGTCTCTAGATGTTGAATTATAAAGAACAAGTTGACAAGAGATGAGCATAAAATGAGTGAGCCAAGTTGAATAATTTTGGCTTTGGAGAGCTTTAACGTTGCTACGTATTAATAAACATGACAAAAGCTACAGCCGTCCCATATCAAATCAAATTAATATCCCACGGAATCGAACCAAATTGAACCGTTCCCCTTGAAAAAATATGATGCTTGAATTATACAATATAATACAATTTTATTTATATAGCGCATTTCACAATAGCTGGAGCTGTAACAATGCGCTTTCCATATGCCGTCATTTAGTCTTTCTGTAAAATGACATCTTATATAGCATACCATATACGTCAACAAACATATAGAATAATCTTTTAATGGAAAGATACACACACCTAGTTGTTGTGCATCTTCATATATAAACCACACTGACACTAAGAGGCAAAAGCATGAACAGCGTTAACCGCAGGTATTTATTTTTGTATTTATTAAATGCGGGAGGCATAGTGGCCGACAGGTTAGCACATCTGCCTCACAGTGCAGAGGTCAAAAACACGATTACGGGCTCCCGCGATTGGCTGGCAATCGGTTCAGGGTGTACCCTGCCGACTGCCCGGAGGCTACAGCACACCCGCAATCCTTGTAAGGATAATCAGTTCAGATAATGGATGGATGGATAGATTTTTTTTTTAATTTCTATTATTATTTATTTATTTTATTGTTTTACTTGTTTCAAAAGTATTTACCAGATGTTCTTTGAAGTTATATTTAAAGTTGAGTTTTGGTTGTCGGATAACTATTAAGTCTTGAAGTCAATGAGTAATTGTTTCTTTTTTTTTTTATATATATATATAATAGCCCAGCTGGAAGCTGATTATAAACAAAAAGCAGGAAATGAATGGCAGTTGACATGCAAACTGTTATCCAGAATTCCAAAATTTGTTTGAGCTCAAGTTTAACCAACTCAAAAGTTTTAAAAAATGCATTTGAAAATAGCGCACAGGGACACGCATATTAAACCGGTTCTGGCTGAGGTAGCCGCATAAGACCCAGCATTGCAAAGAAACTAATTTAAGAATAGCTTGATTTCTCAGTTTATACAATAATCATTAGCGCCAAAGTATCAAGATTGCACCAAGCAACATTAACAGTATGAATTTATCTCGAACTATTTTCAA
This sequence comes from Idiotropiscis lumnitzeri, assembly GCF_059441095.1. Taxonomy (NCBI): domain Eukaryota; kingdom Metazoa; phylum Chordata; class Actinopteri; order Syngnathiformes; family Syngnathidae; genus Idiotropiscis; species Idiotropiscis lumnitzeri. Next base: position 19,213,617 of record NC_142399.1, on the reverse strand, counting down.
GCTACAACCCTTTGAAATAATGATAAAAATTTTTTATATTTTATAGGATACAAAAAACGATGGCGCCTAGAGAGTTGAAATTCCTGACATGTTAAAAGGTCATCCATCCATGCATATTTCTTTCCCAAAGCATGTTCACGTTTCAAGTGTTGTCATAATTTCTATCAAGAACATTTGCTGTCAGCGGGTGCTACAAATAGTTACGTTGTTCATGCCAGTGAAGACAAGCTACCATCACAATGAACAATGACCAGTGATTACCATAACTCGAATATAATCTTAAAATACCTGGAGCAAAACCAGCCTAAAAGACTGACAGGTGCAGTTAGCGACCAATCTCAACTAGCATGTAAACTCGCTAAGATTGGCTTTGCATTCATCGTTCACCCAGCCTGTAAACAACACGGTAATGTAAAAGTAATGCACGCGACGAATAGGGCTACCCCAAAGGTTAAGCAGAAATTAAAGACACCTTACCTGTATATGTGACTTCTACTTCGAAGATGGAGTCCCGTAGAAGCTAGTGACAAACTAGCTGTGCAAGCTAGCAGCTAGCCGGCCAACAGTGAGTGGAGAAGACCAGGATTCAGTTCAGTTCACCATAACGTATAGACAAACTACAATAATGGAACATTCCACAGCATGATGGCATACGTCTTGTACGCACCGCCGATTCATTCGATCAACAGTAAATGACGAATAATTAAGAAAACTAAATCACCCTGCAGTGGCTGTCAGTCTAGTCTTGGTAAACACACTGACGTGGAAAAGCAATGCGCTCTCAACCGCGCTTGATAACAGCATTTTGATTGACAGTTTTGCGGTAAAAGTTAGAAGTGGCACAATAAGGGAAATTAGACAGCTAATTTTAATTGATCATTTTGCTTACGTTTTTCAAATGCCACATGATCTGTTAAAAAAATAATAACACAGAACATGACCTATAGTTGAGAAAAAATAGGGGCGGGACAAACACAGCAGTTACGTTAGCTGAGCTGGTAGGCGGAAATGACGTTCTCTTCTCTTGCGAGTACGTTTTCGTTGTCTGCGTGGCTGTACTGATGTATAACATGATTTCCCTCTGTGGAAACTTCTTTTCAAACTCACAATTAGATTATATAGATTGGCGCAAAACATAATTATACCCCTTACTGTTCTGTGTTTCGAATAGGGGGTGCATTAAAAATAGATCACAACAAATACCCTTGCAATTACACAATTTCCAGGTTTAAATACTTGAATGTACGCGTCAGAGACAATTACTGGTAATAAATAAATAAAATTACAAACCTCCATTCTATTTATGATTCAATATATGATAATATATGAAAGAAAAACAGCATAAACAACAAGTGCCAGTGGTGTAATTTATATTTATTTTCTGCAGTGGTAGCTCTGCATGCACATTACATTTGCTGTAGAGTTTCTTCATTGATTATCAAATTAATCAATATCTATTTTGATAATCCATTAACTGCTATAGAAACCTTCTTCATCTTAATATTCTTCAAATCCTTGGAATTTCAGCCTATTACCAGCAAAAATTCACTGATTTGTGTCATCCACCAAGAAAGCAAACTGACAATCTTTTTTGTTTAATCAAAGTATGGCATTTTCCAATGTCGGCTTTTACATTTTTGTTTATTTTCTGACTTGTTGAACTGAATCAGTTTGTTGGTGCATTTTCTGAACTGTCAGTTTCAAATAGAATCAGAATCAGAATGTGCTTTATCGTCATTGAACACTCAGTGTACAAAGAGATTGGAGAGCTCCCCTCTTCAGTCCAATATAACAAATATATATACATATATATATACATATATATATATGGGGGGGGGATTGCTTCAACGATGATTGTTGCTGATGATTTTACTGCAACAAGTTTGAATGTGTGAAGTATACTTCATAATTGCATCTGAGGAAGACGTTGGCTGTAATTTATGTGTCAACCGGTAAATTGGTTCTAATATAAATATGGTGGAAACTCAGACATGGTTGACATGATCAATGTGGGACTGTCTATTTGATCACTTATGTTGTTTTGTTTAATGGCCCAGACATGCTTTTTTGACCGTGCAATAGACTGCACGACAGAGTTGAAATATCTTGGCGGCTATCCTTTATGCTTTGCAAAGAAACTAAAAAAAAAAAAAAAAGCAAATATTTTATACATATCCTTGTAAGAAAATGTCTTCCACAATGAGTTTGGTTCCCAATCTGTCTACCGAGCTTCTCTCTACAACTTTTATGACATCCATTTGATACTTGATTTATCCTCCTCACAGATTCCATTAATATCACAAGTGTCGGGGCAAAACCTTGTGCCTCCAAAATAGTCACTTTTCAGGAGACACCCAAAATGGCAAGTTTGTTCAACCGTATTGCATCATGAAAGAGACAGAGGCATTATCAACACTTTAGAAGGGCCAGCAATGTGTAAAAATAACACCCATGCATGTGGAATGACCAAAACCTACAATACAGATTTTTTTGAAAAATATGAAATTCACCAAATGTGAATTATGAAGTTTTGGCTTGACGCTAGCAATATTTAGATATTTTTTGGGGGCATTGGAGGTAAGCGGTAATGTTAGAGTATATCTGACACTGCACAAAACAAGTGTTTTTATTGGTTTTGGTTTAAGTCAACGATGGTCAATACTTTTTGTTACAAAGTCATAAGGGCACAAATAAGAGTAAGGACCCGTTCCCCCCACCCGAAACGGAGAGAATGTACCCTCTCCTCCACCTGGGTGAACCCCAATGTACAGGGACAAAAAGTATGTCCACACCTGCTCGGTGCCTCTCACCATTGGCAACTCCAGAGTTAAAGATATTACAAACCCTCTCGCGGGGACTGGTACTTGAGCGCAATCTGTGTGCGGAGGTGAGTCCAACAATTTCCAGTCGGAACTTCTCTGCATCCCGCACTGGATTGGGCTCCTTCCCTTGAATTCCATGTCCCTAGAGCTAGCTTCTTTGGCCATGGATCCAATCGCCAAGGTCCCCGTCATTCCTACACTCCGAACCCCTGTGGCCCCTACCACATGTGATGGATCCACGTTGTGTTTTCGGGCCCCATGGATGCAGGCCCAGCCACCAGGCACTCGCCAATGAGCCCCATCTCCAGGGCTGGCTCCAAACGGGGGCCCCGGTGACCCGCATCTGGGCAAGGGAAAACATGAAAGAAAATTCTCACCCATCATAAGGGGGGTTTTGAACCGTGCTTTGTCAGGTTGGACCTGTTTACCAGGTGACCCTGCCAGGGGTAAAAAGCCCCAGTCACATTAGCTTCTTGGATCATTGTGACACACATACCCTTCAACCTTGGTAAAGTGACAGATCATGGAGGGGAAGTACTTTGTTTTCAATGAATATAGCTTTGTACTACCTGAAAAGAAGCATGCTCACTCACCAGCATATTTAATTTTTTTACTTAATTTATACTTGTATTTACAGTATAGTAGTGCTTTTTATTTAAATATATACTGTGTTAGCTTCAGACTCATCCGTATACCCGAGTTCCTACAAAGTCTTGTTATGTCGTCACTGTGGAAACAGAACTCGTTTAGGGGGCGACCCTAATATAAGGATAAAATACCTACAGTGCTTACTTCACTTGCCAGATAAGCGTTGTACAAATCTAGTATCATAGTAATCACCAAATCTTAAACTATTTTTGTAAATATCTGTTTTATATTCTGTTCTTTGCAAATCTTAAACTGATGTCTGTTATCCCTTGGTGCAATCACAAGTCAAACATTTGGACTGGATACACCGTAACGTCATGAAGCTGACCTATTTACTTTATACAAAATGTTTGATCACCTGTGGGATTTGTAATTTCCATCAATTGTCTGCAAACATATGCATTATATTTTTAGGGTTAGACGCATGTGCATTATGGGTTGAGTAATACTCCTTAAATCTGCTCGTTCAGTCTTGTGCAGTGTAATCAATCAATTCCCTTTGACCATGTCTAATTTTCCTTAACTCTTGAATAAATACATTTCACATCATTATGTTAACTTAAAGTTTCTTTAATCCCAAGAGTACACCATCTTAAATAATTAAGAAATATCGCTCACTCGTGCTACTCGCCAAGCTGATGACAAACTAATGTGCGATAATGTATAATGGCATATTTAGAATGTTTGGTAAAGGTTTGTTGGACCATCTTATGCTAGAAATACCGGAATTAGAAGACCATAATTTTTTGGGGTCCTTGGTCAAAGTTGGTCCACTGGTTTATTATTACTTGTATAGTATAGTAAGAATCATTGTATAGTACTGGTCAGAAGTGCATACATCCACTGACTTTCTCTTACTTCGAAAAGCATCTCTACTTGTAAAAGTCATTACAGTAAAGCCCTCGCAATATTATGGTGCGCTTTTGCAGTCCTGGTATTCCACTTTTTTATTCTATAATCGTTAATAAAGTTCTTAAGGCATTCTTTATGCCACAATACATTGTTCTTTCTCTCCCCCATTATAGTTTATATTATTTTAAAAGTGTGCCTAAAGACCTTAATAAAAATAACTACCATAAATGACGTGAAAACATGCCAAAAGTCACTTAAACAAGACATTCCAGTTATGCAGATTTTCACATCTCGGGGGTATGGGAGTGGGGTTGGTTTAAAGACTAAAGCCTCAGGTATATATTTTGTATTAATATAACGTTCATATTATGTTAGTGCAGAGTTAGAAGCAATCAAACAGAGAGTGTGAACATGTCACATGTTGCCTCACCATCTGGTTAATTGTCTCACTTTAAGATGTCACCCAGGATTTTGCAATGGTAAAATAGGTTGAAAATATTGCCTCACCCTCACCCCCGCTTTTTTTTACTTGAAATGGAACTTTGAAGTCTAGAAAATGTTTATCACTGAGCTTGAAAATATCATTGACCATTGCAATTGAATGAACATTTGACAGAAAATGTCACATGCACTGGATTAACGTTGGAAAGACATGGCTCTCAGCCTCAAATGCCCATTTTATTTTAATGAAACATGAAATGTTTTATTGTTACAGGTCTGAAATCAAATACAAATGACTTTTTTTTTTCAAATTCAGTTTTACGTTCCATTTTTTTTTTTTTGCTGCATGCATGGTTCCCATTGCTCTAATCACAAATTTGTTCACTTGAGTTTATCAGGGCATGCAGCTCAGCTCTTTTAAAAACCAGGTGTTACAGAAACAAATACACCTGCATCATTGTTTGCATCACTTTCCGAACCAACTTTGGCAGGTGATTTTGCAAGTCCCTCTGCTCCAGAAACATTAGTAGAGGTCAATGAAAGATAACAAACATTGACATTGTGTACAGTGTCATATCTCAAGGTCCACAGCTGTGTTAAGAATCGGTTAATACGCTTGACAAAAATGTATGATTCATTGCTTGGTTTTTTTCTGTAAGTAGGAGTTCTGTAACACAACACTAATACTCACCCGTCCTGAAATATGAAATAGGCAACTATTTTTACTGGATATTGTGTGTTTTTCAGATACAACATGTTCACTTCTCAAAGTTAACAGGCCCACCATCGCAGTTGCCTAATCCCAAACTACCAGTTACATAATTGCTGGCAATAATATGATGGCTACATAGTTATTTTCTGTTTAAAAATGTCAAGTGCAAATGTGTTGCTTATTCTGAACTAACTATTTGATATGGGTAAATTCACCTTTTTATTTCATTGGGTCAAATTAATAGCCAAACCCAAAATATGATCTGTATTGCTAGTTATTGTCACAACATTTGCACCCAGCCAGTCCTGGTCCACTTGTAAAATAAATTGAAATAAACTAAGTGCTTGTTAAAAATATACAAATTATTTTATTAATTAATTAGTTAATAATGTTTACAATACATTCAGACAAAAACATTGTGGCCGTCTCCGAGTCAAATGGTACTTTTTTTGTGAACATTTTTTACACTTCATTGTCACCCAATAACATACACTATATTACACGAAATGCTATCAAGAGCAGTAATTTTGCAACCAAGTGCAGAATAATTTGTTGAATACTAAGGGTGTCACGATTCTGCAAATACGCAATATTCAATTTTTTTTAAACATTTTTATATATTACTATATATACTTATATATAGAACTATATATATATATATATATATATATATATATATTATTTTTTTTTCTTTCTTTTACATCAGCAGTGACATTTTAACTATTCCCATTGCACACTAAAAAAATAGCGCGAGGATCCTGGATTCGCCCGATGATTTTGATGATTGAGATTGTAGTGTAATTTCGATCAGTATCAATATATATTTAAAATCGTGACATCCCTATTGAATAAAAATATTTTGGGGATAAAGGACATTGTAATTTGATTCTTGAATCTGATGAAATGACCAAACAACCATTACCTACCAGTCTTCATCAAATTCTTACAGTTATTTTAAAACTAGTGTTTACTGGAACAAACAAACAAACACTTGGCAAATATCACCATAATGGCCAACATTAAATGACAAAATAGTTCTGTAGGCAGGTAGCAGCACCGAAGATGTCCCTGTCGTTCCCCCTGAAACGCAGCGCAACCAGCGAGCCTGTCGGCAACCAATGGGAGCACTCCGGGGGCCGGGCATTAGTACACGTCCGCTCGGAATGCCAGCTGTTAAAATAAAGTCCGTTACAATCCAACTCCCAAATGCGATCACTTCACCTCCTTATACCCGGTGACCCCCAAACATCTTGCAACATGCCACAATGTCCAAAGAAGCACATCAGCCTTTGGCATCAATCATTCACGCCATCGTGGTGAAGGTTTTGCTATTCACTACACAAGAACCGATCTCCTGGTTCCGCCGTGCCGAGGTACAAATTTGTCTACGCAAGGTGAGCGACGAATGGATGAAAGGTGAATATGTTCTGTAATCCATTCCGAGTCAGTATTCTCTCTGGTTTTGGCATGGCTCGACTACCAACCAGACAAGACCATATATGATGATGCAAAAAGCATATGGAATAAAATGCAAGCACTTGCTCGCCGCGCCATTACTGACCCATCAACTATTAAGCACAGACAAGTCAAACTGTTGTGCGAGCTGAGGCTCCAAACTCTACCGTCCTGTGTGAGAGCTGCCCTCCCTGCTGCTGACACCCTTGAGACGACCGGACTTGTCTGACGGCATGATTAATGCCGCTGTCGCCTCACAGAGACCGACCCCAGTCTGTGTCGTCATTGATCATCTACGTCATTCGAAATTAATCTCTGCCAACTGGACTGACATTGCCATGTACGGTTCATGCACGATCCCACACAAATTTGCTGGGGTCCAATACACCTGTGAATTTGCCAACGTGCCGACCCCATGACTGTGTCTGGATTTCCTCACCCACTAATGTCTACTAGTTGATGTCGCCAAACGCGGACTACTTAATGTTGACACCTACCAGACCATGTCACTCAAGCCTTCTCATAACAATACAGGCTTGATTAACAGTTGCATTGCCACAATGGGTGGCTACTACGACCACATCTAGAAAGACTTTCCTGGGGTGTTCAAACCGGAACTCCGTCAAAATCCTGGCCAAGCAGTCAAGCACGGCAGCAACCAACACATTCAGGCATCTGGACCACCTGTCCACTCTAAGTTCCGACGCCTGTATAATGAAAAGTTAAAAACAGGCCTTCTCAGAGATGGAGCTGATGGGCCTGTCCCAGAGGGCATCCAGTCCATGGGTGTCGCCTGTACACATGGTAAAAAAGCTCAATGGTTCCTGGAGGCTGGAGACTATCGCCATCTAAATCGCGTAACTGTGCCTGACCACAACCCATTGCCCAACATGGCTGAACTCAAGTGTCTGTTGGGCGGTGCCAGGGTGTTCTATAAAGCGGACTTGTTGAACATTCAGATACGTACATCCAGTTAAAACCGTTCATATTCAACTACTCGACTTTCAGCTTGAAGGACAGTGGCGCCTCTTTCCAATATTTGAAAACCTTTCCTTCTGCAGCGTCTTCATTGAGGTTATTCTGATCTACTCCAAAAGCGAAGACAAACACCAAGACCACGTACGCACTTCCCTGCAACTTCTGTAAGACAACCGTTCGGTCGTGCGCCCAGACAAGCGCACATTTGGTATGTCAAAGGTGGAATACCTTGGCCACGACATCTCGGCGTCCGGTGTACGTCCCCTCCTTAACAAAGTTGCCGCGGTCAGTGAATTCACGTCACGGACCACCATGAAGGCCCTACAGGAAGGACCTACAGGAATTCATCGGCATGGTGAATTACTAGTAGTAAGTAGTAGTCGATGTTGCTCACTGTGGTCCAAGTGAGTTTGTCTGAATGGTCAGACACAGGGAAAATTAGAGTGAACATTAATTACTACCACCATTCCCTGTCTGGCATTGCGACAGTAATGGCACCACTGTACGAAGACCTACCAGGCGCTGACGCACCCTCGCTGATCAAAATCAAGGACTTCCACCTAGGAATCAACTACGATGATGTCGACGATGCCCGGGCAAATGATGCAGACCGCTATCACTGGCTTCACCTGAACACATGTGCCATTCGCAGACCCAGGTCTCTGCGACGTTAACACTGGCCATCCCACCATGTACTTTCCTGCACCATTACCCCACCAGTAGACCTTCAAGACAATTCACGATCTGTCCCACTCATCCAGCAACTGCTAAACTTGATGACTCAGAAGTTTATATGGCATGGCATCAACCATGACGCCCGTCAATGGGCCAAATTGCGTCTCCTGCCAGGCCAGCAAAGTCAGCGCTCTCACCAAGTCTGGTTTTGGCTGATTTGCCCAACCATGACAAAGTTGCTGCCACCTCCATGTTGCCATTGTGGGCCCATCTGAAGGATATCAATACCTTTTCTCATCTACAGAACAATCAACTCGATGGCCAGACGCCGTGCCCATGACAGGAGCTGCAGCTCAAGACTACCAGAGGATCTACTCAACAGCTGGATATCACGTTTCGGAGTGCCGGATGACATCACCTCAGACCGGGCCCCAGCCTTCACTTCACTGCTCTCAGCCAGCTAATTCACCATACTACTGTTCGAATGTACTCATTGTACAGTGAAAGCCACTCTGATCACCGGATCTGACTTTAAGGCCCAGCTACCATGGGTTCTCCTCAGCATACCCATTACACCAAAAGAAGGACTTTTGACCCATGGAAATAGTTTACGGCGAAAACATCGCTGTTTCTGGAACGGACTTCAGACAGACGTCTCTACCCACCTCGCCGACCTCCGATGTACCATTGGGAAGTATCGCCCAGTGCTGCTAACGTACATCGACCATCGTCGCGTACGGGTACTTGGGATATTGTGAACAATGGCGCTTATAGACCACCGCTCTCAAGACCCTACAGTACAGCGACTGGCTGGCCGGGCCATTCACCTGCCCAAGCCCTTGAGCGCTGAAGTATGGACATGAGGACCTGTATATAATATTACTACTACTACTACTACTACTACTACTACTACTAATAATAATAATAATAATAATAATAATAATTTAAAAAAGAATAACAATTTTAAAAAAAAAACTGTTCACGATTTTCGCCGGCCAAGGACTCTCTAGGAGTTCTTCGAGCAACACCGAAGCTGTACCTGTCGCGCCCGGAAACGGAGCGCAACTAGAGAGCCTGTCAGTAACGTGGAAGGCCGACCACATGACAGCTGTTGAAATAAAGTACTAATATTCGATCACAATGGATTGCACATAAAAGTTGAATGAAAAACGTGCCCCAATAGCGTGCCCCCATTTGGGAACCACTGGTCTAAATCATGCATGTCAATTTCCTGGTAACATTGCATCAAATAGCCTATCTCCAATACTGGTCTATATGGTAGTTTCAAGGGTGTGTTTGTGCGCGCATACGCGTGCGTGGGCGTGCGTGTGTGCGTGTGTGTGTGTGTGTGTGTGTGTGTGTGTGCGTGAGTGAGAGAGAGCTACTGTGATATGTGGGCTGTCCTTTGGTGGACCTGGCTGTCACCCACAATATTTAGCATGAAAGCAGCCCCCACCCTCTCTCGCCACCCCTACATTGTGTGTGGCGATCCAACCGCACTCTTCTTCCAGTCTACATGACAGCACAGAGGGGAGACAAACTGCGACGAAAGCGACTCACTGACTGACTCTCCGCATGATTTTGTGACTTTTTGACCAACCGATGAACTTTATGTCCATGTCACCGTCACACCTGAAGCCAGGACAGCCAGCCACCCGCAGCAAAGATCTTTGTCTTCTCTACGGATTAATTTAACCAGAGCGGGATTGGATGTAAGTGCTCGCAGCCGCACTTTTCCCTGCCCGTTGAGAGCGATTTCTTTTCATACACCTTTTTCACGTTTTCCTAAAAGCAGACATGAAAATTACGACCCGTTTTTAAGCCATTTAGCCTACTAAACAGAATATCCGTGTTTAATTAAACTTCTTAAAGCCTACAAAAATGCCACAGAATATTTATTGTTTTTTTGTTTTAATTTTCCGCAGATTATTACTCTAGATACAACACCAAACTTGATAAAGAGTTGTTCCTGCATTTGGAAATGGACTGCTGGCAATTTATAGCGCAAATGAAGTGAAATAATTGTAATACTCCACAGTAAATAAGACTGACTTCGTAGAAGAAGATAAGTATGTGAAAAATATTTCGAGGTCCAAAATTGATAGGTGGCAGGTGGTTGCAGGGCCACAAGAGACGTTGCTGTAACCCCCCAACCGACCCGCCCCCCAACACACACACAGCCGCGCAAGTAATAAACAAGTAGAAGTTCACTATCAATTTACAAGAACTATTTCGTTGTGTCAATATTTTTTTTAATACGTCTTTACCTTATCTCTATTTCGAGCGTTACATTAAAACGGAGACAATATGTTTAGGCTATGTGTGAAATTATATTTTCTCTGTTATAAATAAACCCTTAACGTTATGGAAATTATGTTTTCATTCATTCATGTATTGATTCTTCCTACTGTCTGATACATGATCATCTATTGATTTTAGTTTCATTTAAATTTTCAATTTAACAATTATAATCTCTAAAAACAGAAATACAACAAAACAAAAAATAAAATCCAGCTTCCATTATTGCGCGCGCTTCCCGGCAATCACACACGGCAATGTTCATTTAATTTAGTTAAATGTTTGACGGAATTGCTATGTTGTTTTTTGGTTTGTGGTGGAAAACCACGGCTTGTTGAAGTGAAAGCAATACATATGGAAAATACATCAATCATTTAGTATAAGTATTAATTTAATAAATAGTAAGCCTAATTAATTATTTTTATTTGCGTATTTAAACGTGTTTTAGAACTTCACGTGTCCGTATAAAAATGTGAAGATTTGTTTATTTTGATTAACTTTTTTTGCGAGTTAATTTTATTTCATCAATACAAATTGGCTAAAACAAGTATTAATTTACAATTCAAAACCTGTGGTACTGTGTCGGAATTTGGCGTCGCCGTTTAAGCGGACAAGATCACAGAGATGCGCTGAAATGTTTAGAATACAATACAATAAATTACTCTAATGATGTTGCCGGCGTTCTTCAAGGGGATGTACACAAGTGAAACATTTCTGTCTGTGACAAACTACAATAAATCGCATCGTAAACCACTAGTACGGACGTGCACATGCAGGCAGTTATTTGGACGCTGTTTGATTGTGCAGGTCTCGGCCTCCTCCCTCAATCACATGCAAATGACTGTTATAGGAGGGCACGAATTAACATCTACAAACATCGGACCGAAATTCCATCTGCCGCCTCTTCAAGGAGGCCCTTAATAAGTTCTCAGACAGCAAAGTGACACACATCTTAATCAACTCTTAATCCCTAGAATTAATTCTCGACGCGTTTATGAATAATTCCCGCGCTGATAGCCGCTGTCCGTGCAAATGCGAACAGTCTGCACAACGGACCGCCAGATGGATCCGGCAAGCTCCCGAAAAATGAGAGGATTTTTACATCCTTTATTATCTTTTTTTATTATTATCATCATCCTCTTATATATTTTTTAATGAGATCGGTGTTACCGGCATACTGCTTATGATAATCAGCACAGCCTTTGCAAATCGAATATTCATCCAGACAAACATGACCCTAGCATCAGGAAAAAAGAGACTCACATACTTGCAAATCTGTTTTAATTTTTTCCGTGGACGTTGCACTATCATTAACCTCCCAAGTGAAGTGCACATTTGAGTTCATTCTGCCATCACACGCCTTGTTAGCCTATGTGGCAGCTTGTTGGTCATTAGCAGGAGGGGTGTAGAAGGATCTTGATTTTGAAAATATTGGCAAGTGGCACCCCTGATGTGTGTAGGCTGGGAAGGGCAGGCAGGCATGGGGAGGGAGGTGGCGTCAGGGTGCTGACACCTTGTTCTGGACAAAATGACTGGCTTGCAGCACCCACAGCCCCTCACTGCCAAGCCAGTAGGCCTCTCAGCACCACATTGACACCACTCCGTCTGGCCATCCATCAATGTCAGATATATATCAACCCGCTGGGTTGTCTTACAATAGTATTCCGGGATACCCCCCCAACCCACAGCAAAAAAGAAAGGAAGGAAGCTCAATTGATGACTCTATTTTACAATTTAAACAACTTAATTAAAATTATGAGTATTTGTATTTTGACACTTATTTGATTCGGGATGGGAATCTGTTGACATGTTTGGTTTTGCAAGCGACACAGCTCTGTATCTTTGTTGTTATCCTGTTTATTACACTATTTTGCTATATTAGAATTGTATGTTTGAAATAACATGATTAGTGTCACTCCGACACTATTATTTCCATGCATGTGAACAATTAAGGCAAAATGTAGCTTTCTGACCCCAAAATCAACTTTAACCCAAAATTCTGTATCAGAGGTCCATTAATTCAAAGCAACCGCACCGACACAGTGTGCTTACAAAGCTAATCTCTCGACTAGGAGTTTATGACCTTCTTCAGCCTCAAATGTTCTTTCCCAAGAAAGGACTTATAGCCCACGGCTTTGAAAAGCAATTTTCTGAGTCTTCAACTCTTTTGTGAAAGGCGATGATAATTCTCACGGATGCTCAATTGAAAACAGATGCAATTCTCTCGCACCAAAATCTCCACTAAATGTTTGCAGTGTTGAGGCACATGTCTCAGATATCACACATATGGTACAGTATTCGGTCTTATCAAACTCTTCATCAGCATGCGTATGCAAAGTGGCTACAAGAAAATATGGTCGCTCTAAATATATCATTCATCACTTTTGTATTCAAGTGTCAATATGTAGTTTTTCTCCATTCCCTGTTTTCATATAAGACTTAAGTGGCAATCTGTCATTGATCTCCCCCATATAATTTAGACGCAGGGTTAATAAGCGATAATATCTGTTAATATTTTTTCGCCTTGGTAAATACACCTTGAACTTAAATTGAGTCTGAAAGCTTGGGAAATATGATTTATGTCGGTAAATCTGGTTTACAGATTTAAGATTACAGAGCCGGATATGTTATGCTGCAAAAGGACACTCCCTATTTTTTTAAACAAGCCATATGGTTTAGTACCTCCTCATATATGCATCAACAAGGACGCAGATGTTCTACTCTGAGATAAAAAGATGTGATTTTATTGATGTGCCTCCAACGCAAGATTAATGCGCTTTTGACAAGAATGTACAGTTGCATCGTCATTACAAAATTAACTTGACATCACATGTCAATGGTAAAACGGCTCATTTGTAGCTAGTTGTTCTGAAGCCCATCCAAAGAATGTCTCTTTTGTTTAGAAAAAAAGCATCCCATTTTCTTTGTCCAAAGCAATAACTTGGTGAAATGTTGAACTTTGTCCAAAATATGATACCTCTTTCATGAGAAAGAGGGGCACTGTTGAAAATGCTCTGATTAATGGAGTAGAGATGACACATCTCATTTACGACGGGTCCCACAACTGGCCCCGCACTGACGACTAAATATAGGACTATCTGTTTATAATGTAAAGTATACATACTGCGGAATGGTGTTCGAAGGGCGGTGTGCATATATTCAACCGTGTGTTATTGATAGCACTGATCCCGAAGGCTCGATCCTATCCCAGCTGATGTTGAATGAAAGTTGGGGTCGCCAAAGATTGCCTGTTTTGTCAATTGGCTGTCGCAGACACATTTGGAGGGTAACAATAACCTCTACGGTAATTAGATATCAGTGAACTAGACCCTTTGATTTTTTTGAAACTTCAAATTGTTGCGACAGTTTTATGTTCCAACATGACTGTGCCTCAGTGCGCAACGGAAAGTGGATGCGTTTTGAGAGGAAAAACCCGACATCAATATCTTCAAATATTTGATGTAGGTCTCATAAAATCTTAAAGAAAATCTTCCCAGAAGAGTGGAAGCTTTTGTACCTTCAAATGGGTTGATATTTACTTCCATTTCCCTGTGTGATGTTTATGGGCAAAATGACCAATAACTTTTGCATTTAATCAGAAGGCAACAATATTGGATTTGACTTATAGCACTCATTCATACAATAATCAGTTTTCCTTGGGTCAAAGCTAAAAATAAGGTGTACACATGTGTATACAAGTTCAGAGCGCAATGAACTTTATTACCCCCACCTCTGCACACCATCAGAGCTATGTGACGATGACGGACATACACGTGGCTAACAGCATGGACTGGAATCACTGTGGTCTAGCGCCTTCTCTGCAGCAGTGGGGAAGGATGGTTGGAGGTGGACACAAATACAGTACAGCTTTCCTGAAAATCTAAATTTACTACTTCTAAGTATAAAAGCTGTAACCACAACACAACTGCCACACAGAGACTGCCCATATCGTATCCAAATATCTAATAGAGATTTAAACGCAATCTCAAAATATGCATAGATGGATAAAGAATGGATTATCACCTTTTAAAAGATTTGACAACATGAATGACTTCCTTGATCATGTCTTGAAAAAAAAACCATGGAAAATAGGGTACTTTGTGACACAAAGTTGAATCTAAGTGAAAGCCCACCCTCCACCCATTTTACTATCACTGTTTTTTATTATATACTGATTTATCGTCTTTGAAAAAAAGTGGTAATCACCATTTAAGACTTTGCACACATTACACCTCAAATCCTAACATATTTTCGATGCACCCTTTACCACCCCCAAAGCCAATGTATTCAAGGTGTTAACTGCTCTGCAATATATAAGATAAACCTTTTGCTCTTTCCGGGGCTCTGTGAAAGAAGACGTCTCACCAACTTGCGACTTGGCCTCAAAATGCAACTATTCCTTTCCCCGTGTAGCCCACAAGAGTCACTTAATGGCAGGTCTCGGTCTGTTCATGACGTCACCACATCGTGGCAGTGGAAATATTATAGAAGTGTAAACGTAAATAGATTGAAAAACTATGCCTGCAGTATAATGGTGAAGTGACCACCTCCACCAAAAACAACAACATATTATTATTATTATTATTATTATTATTATTATTATTAAGAAGAAGAATGAATTGCAATTTTCAGCATTCCACCATGTATGTCTTTAACACGTTGTAGTCCGTTTTACTGCAAAAAAATAAAATAAAGTATTTTCACGCGTTTAACTACAAAACCGTTGATAATCAATTCGTTTTCAGGATGCATGAAAATATTAAATGTGACAGAACCTTGGCAATTTTGAATAGATGATTAAACCAATTATTGACGTGTGTTTTGTGTGTTCGTGTGCAGAGCCTGGTTATGGATTTTAACCTCTTGACGGATAGTGATGCCCGCAGCCCGGCGCTGTCGCTCTCCGACTCTGGAACTCCGCAGCACGACCAAGGATGTAAAGGCCAGGAGAGCAGCGGTAAGTGCCTCAGCATTGTTCAATTTAATCTGTGACCATTAAGACACTAACAAGCATAAATAAACAAATAAAATACATCAAGAAATAAAGAAGAAAAAAAAGAAAAGAGGAAAGAATAAACAGTTACTCTAATATAGACTACTCTTCAAAAAATAATAACAATATTAATTACAAATTACAGTTTATATAAAAAAAAACAGCGCTATTATTTGCATCAATAATTATAATGACAATATGTATATAAATACATACGAATCCAAACTTGATTACAGCACAAATTCAGAAATAAGATTACATGTAGCACTCATTTAATTTCTTTAAAAAATGTGTTTTATATGCTGGCTGTGCGCCACGCCATCTGGAATATATGCACCAATTATCCGGGAACCGATAACAAGCGCGGTATGGAAAATGGATGGATGCCCATCTAGAACACGACAACCACCGTTATATTTTGTTCATCATTATTAATTGAGAAATAATTCGATATTAAAAATAAATAAATAAATAAATAAACACTACACCGCCTTCATTGAATGGCTGGGATACATTTGTTCAAAATGCCGACCAATTATGGTCCATTGTGTTATAAAATGCCACGTGCACATTTGGACTAATCTTACGTATTCCCAAATCAATTCTGTCTTCACACGTCCGTTTGGAATTAATTGTAGATCATTGAATTATTCAGGCGATGCAGTGGGCCTGTACAGACATTGACGTCATACTCTGGTTTGATTTCGTTATTCTTATCCTTATTCTTATTCTTATTCTTATTCTTATTCTTATTCTTATTCTTATTCTTATTCTTATTCTTATTCTTATTCTTATTCTTATTCTTATTCTTATTCTTATTCTTATTCTTATTCTTATTCTCTGAGCCGCTTATCATCACAAGGGCACGGCTATTATTATTATTATTATTACGATTATTATTATTATTATTATTATTATTATTGTCAAATAACGTATCCAGTGAAGATTCCAATACATCGCTGCGTACGTAGTGCAATGAGAGTCCATGATAAATGTAGTATTAGGTGACATATGTAGGTAGAAACCTTACATATGCTATCAATACAATAAATACGTGCTATTTATCTTGCTTGTAAATGCATAGAAAGGAATTAAATGCGCCGGACAGCGTGAGCCAAGATCATATCCCCTAATCCTCAATAATTGGACACTCTGTCAGTTGTTTGTGGTCTCTTTCGTGCTCAGGTGATGCGTAATAAAGCACAAGCTATTTCCAGCTACTCTGAGTATGCAGCGGAGTCGCCATGCACACTGGCGCTGTTCCGTTTGAGCCAGTTTTAATATTATTTTTAAGGAAAATAATGACTTTCATGACAAATCAGATAATATGTCAGTAAGTCCATTTCGCCCAGTTTACAACCATTGAGAATACAAAATAAAATTGCTTTCGCGCACGCCTCTCACAGGAGGAAACGAATCATTCTTGTCCTTGATTCTGCGTCTTTGATAATTCTATAGAGCCTCACATAGGAAGATGAGATGAGCATGTCAAATCGCAAAAATTTTGTCAACGGTTCTGCGTAATAATAGACGAATAACGTCGGTATATCCAGGCATGCGTCACGCGCAGCCAAAACTGCCAAAACTGTCGAAATGCATTTAGTAAAGACACATTCATGAGTTAGGGAGCCTAACATTATCTGATTGCTGACCGGAGGCTATATGCATGGTTTGACACCCTAACGAAGTGTCAAAGGCAAACTATTCTGGGCTGAGCTGCACTGGTACACATTTGACATTACTTTGACATTACTGGGGCTCCAACTATTGCTTTTAGCGTTTACAGAAGTCACACAAAGGATACAAGCCCCAAAGAAAATGGATGGGAGCACATCTTTTTCGGCATATATTCTTTGCAAGGATGTGGCAGAATGACACAAAAATCCCTTTAGGGATACCTCGTTGAGGAGCATAAATGGTATTCATCTATTCATTTGCATATTGCACACAAAAAAATTTTAAAATAATTATAGACATTTTCCTAACCACAAACTGCTAGTACATTATATAATTGCCTATACCATATACCAGACAAATGTATTAAATACGAAATCTGAAAATTAATTATTATTATTAAAGTAATTTTTTTTGTCATCAGAAAGAAAAATTAAAAATGAATGTTTAAACGTTGGACTCATTATCTGCTGCTCTAATGTAATTACACCAACTGTAATTTGAATTAATGTTATTCTAATAAACCCTTAGAAATACATTCTCAGCAGTTTATCAAAAAGAGTTGGGTTACTATTCCCCGCAGGGCAGACACCCAAGGCTGTAATTTGCTTTTTAGAATGATGAATATGTGTCAAATGACTGTTAAAAAAATTCCTCCCTTCATGCATATTGTCAATGAACATTTTCATCCAGAAGATTACATGAGCGAGGTTATTTGTTTAAAAGCCTTGCATAATAAGCTGCTCCGTGAAGCTGACCTGGAAAAAGTCTGGTTTGTCAGCACATTATCAGTCAGATTGCTCTCATTGTTGGGAAGCGCGTTGCTCTAAAAAGGGCTGCCCTTTCCTCTGTATTGTGTTTTAGACTTTGGCCTTAAGTGACAGCTTAGCCAGTGTCAGTTTACTGCCAGATAACAGCCTCTGCTTGGCTTTTATTGGTTTTTGCTGGTGGCCCTGTGGAGTCTCTTTTTAAACCCTGCTGATGATTTCGAACCGCTCCCAGAGAGTTAAACCCTCACCAAACAGAGCCCAACCTGCCCCAGTCACAAAAGCCTGATCCACAGGATTAGCTGGCCAACTAATTTCACTTCTGTGAGGTCCTCATAGCAGCGGCAGCCAAATCTGGTAGAGTACTGGCAGACACAACATGGATGTGTGGTCCCCTCCACACATTGTGCTGGGCGATAGATACAACCGCTCCGTATTTCAGCATATCTCTGAACATAATCTAATCAGTGATTGCCGTGCAATAGTCCAATACGAATTTGAGATATTTTTACATGCCTGTCAGTGCTGAAGTGATCAAGAGTTAGTGATGCTTTACAATAGAGCCATGTTCCATTTTTGTGCCCAGTGCAAAACTGCCACAAGGCGCAGGGGCAGGCTAGAACAAGTTTTTTGTACATTTGCAAGTGGGCGCAATGTGTGGTGCAAAAGGGTCTTTTTCACTCCTGTGGGCTGGCTTGTGTTGCGGCTCCTCTTGTCATGGTGTATGGAGAGACCGATGAGACAAAGTGAGTTTGTAAGTAACTGCAAGCAGACCTCCATGGGCAATTGATGTAAAATTGGTTATAAGGAGATCACACATCCGTGAAATGGGCACCTTGTTACTGCCGTCCACCCTGATCGTACATGTCCCATCAAATGAGTGTCATCATAGGGATCTTGAAAGAAAAAAGATTCCACCTTGTGGGACCAATTTGATCTCATATTGGCAAATGTTCTCTGTTAGTTTCACTTTCTGCGCCTATAGGATGGAAGTTGTTTCATTTGGGGTGCGGCACATTTAGCTCAATGGTCAACACACTGCATATGTATGGCAGGTATTTATTTTATTAGTTGTTTTTTTTTTTTTGTTTGGGTCATTTTTGAACGTCAAACCTCCATCGCCTCTATGCACTGGATTAATTAATTTTGAGCTATATTATGAGCCATCATATGTTTTGCCAAACTTAAATATTTGCATATAGAAAATGTTTAGATAAGTAGTTGATATATTCAATTAATTTAGGGTTTATTAAAATATCTGTCTTTTTTGACTAGCTCCACTGTTTTTAGGCACACCAGCCACGTGAAAAATTGACAAATTCAGATTATTTGACTGTATCGTTCAAAGATATTTTAAATTTAGATTAAAATTGGCTAACAATATTCTATATATGTTGCCTGCAATGCAATGATGTACGATGCAGCAAGGGTCCTATTGCGCAAAACAGTTTACCCAATGTGCCACAAAGCTTCATGAGGCCCAATATTCCGACTTAAAACATTTCATATCATGATTACAATGATCAAAATGATCAATTAACTGGATTACAATGATATTACAAAAGAATTATTTGGACAAAAAAACTCATCAGCCAGGTCTGCAGATGCTGGAAAACAATCTTGATCATTTGAATCAGGCGTTTTGCAGCGGGGAGGGAAGGAAATCATGCAGGACAGCGGACCTCTAGGCACAAGATTGAAGACCCCTGCTCTAAACGGTCCCTAGGTGTGATTGTGACAGTGAAATGTTGTTTGTTTATGTGTGTCCTGCGATTGGCTGGCACCCAATTCAGGGTGTACCCCGCCTACCACCCAGAGATAGCTGGGATGGGCGCCAGCACGCCCGGGACCCTCGTAAGGATAATCTGCTTGAATAATAATGGATGGATCTTTTCGACACCACTTGTCCTCATTAGCTTCCCGACTTTGCTAATGTCTATCCCACTCTAGTCAGGGCAAATAGCCATTCACACTTATCGATAATATGGACTGTTCAATTAATCCACCTGCATTTTTTAGGGGTGTTGGAGGAAGTAACATCATGCAAACTTGGCAAAAACATGCAGACTCAGTCCACAATGCGAGGCGATAACAATAACAATGCTAAGAGTAAAACCAAGAATGTCTCATTTGTAAGATGATGAAGGATGCAAAAAGGACAGAAATATATGATTCACAGATTTAAAACAAAATTACGATGGATTTAGTGAGTATTCAGCAGGGATCCTTCAGAACCCCCTCAAAAAATCATAATAAAGCTGAAAAAAAGTATCTATAATTTATCCCAGCAAATTTGATAAAAATTAGGGACAAAAGTAGCACAGCAAAAATTGGAGGTAGAAATGAACTTGAGAAGTTCAAGAAAAAAAAATATGGTCTCTTAGTATCAAAGACGAATAAAGCTTACTCCACAAAGGGCATTTTGGAGTTGGAAGGATACAAGACAATTTAACAAAAGAGAGGGGTAGCCAGACTATTTATTTATATGCAGGGGAATGGGACACAGGTGGAGGCATTCACCATAGCGAAGAGACACAAGGGTAGAAAGTAAGACTTCTGAAATGATATGAAACATCCATCCATCCATTATCCAAGCTGCTCATCCTCACTTGGGTCGCGGGGGTGCTGGAGCCTATCCCAGCTGTTTTCGGGCAGTAGGCGGGGTACACCCTGAACTGGTTGCCATCCAATCACAGGGCACACATCGACAAACAACCATCCGCGCTCACACTCATACCTAGGGGCAATTTAGAGTATCCAATCAACCTGCCAAGCATGTTTTTGGAATGAGGAAGATAACCGGAGCACCCGGAGAAAACCCGCGCAGCCACGGGGAGAACATGCAAACTCCATATAGGATGCCAGTTTGAGGCAAAAAAAAAATTTAATTGCACTATACTGACCCATTTAACCTCTGAGAGTTCTCGGCATACTGTTAGTAGAAGGTAGTAAGTAGACCTGCGCTCTAAAATCTTTATGTTTAGTCATTCTGCTAATGCAATAATGAGTATTCCATTAATGGGCGCACTCTCTCATATGTGACTGCAGACACAGAGAAGTCCCACCAGAACCAGCTGGATGAATCCAGTACAGACGATGGCTCACTGAAAAAGAAGCAGCGGAGGCAGAGAACTCACTTCACTAGCCAGCAGCTGCAGGAGCTAGAGGCCACCTTTCAGAGAAACCGCTACCCTGATATGAGCACCAGAGAAGAGATTGCGGTGTGGACCAATCTCACAGAGGCACGGGTCAGGGTAGGTATGCACCTTGATTTATCGGGACGTGACAGATTTTTTTGACAGCCAGTATGTGTTTCCTTTTATTAAAATGGAAAAAATGACCAACACTTACAGGCGCTTACAGTAAAAAACTATTTAAAAAAAACGTAAACAGAATTCTTAATATTTCTGACACTTAAAATCAAAGCAACAATATAAATTTTAATTAAACTGGAAAAAAGTGTAATAGCAGGTACTGCGTGCACAATTCTGCAATGACTGGAATTGAGATGCACACTGGCCATAGACAAAAAAAAAAGAAGCAGAATCAGAATTTTTGGGTTCGTGTCAGATCCATTCATAGCATATTGTCACGTGTATTCTCTCAGAGGAAGGTTTAAATTGCCATATCTCGATATGTGCGACGTTTGTATGTGGGCAGTGCACTTGCGTTGTGTACACTCCTCTAGCGGGACACACTGAAGTGTTTGTTCATGTTTGTGAAAATATAGCTGGCAATAGAGTATTAAATAAAACCTTTAAGTGGTTAGTCAATAAAGCTCAGATAGGCAGTGTATCAACACCTTGGCCGTTACTTTGTTGTTGGCCTCTCAAGACATCAAAGCAACAAACTAATGGTCTGTTACTGGTGACTAAATGAAGCTATTTTACACTATGAAGATATTGACACGGTGGAGTCAATGCACCCTTTTACACTCCGGTTAAATTTTCAAAAGACTGAATATGAGGGTTTGTAAAGTGTTTTGGACAATATATGGTGTAGATAAAGTGCTATTTAATTGCTCTCTATTTACCATGCACAAATTTGATCATATTTCTTTCATTTGCTGGACTATGTGTTATTACCAAATGCAACCCATTGCGTCGAGTAAACTATTAGTGTTGCTATGTACTCGTTCGTGAATGTCAACTCGAATAGTGAATGGGGATTTTGGGTGCGAGCTCTACAAGGCATTGAAAAAAAAACACATTTGTGGATCTGAATCAATGTGGTAGTTTGGCTGAGACAAGAATTCAACTTCTTTTTAACCACTTGATTCAATATCATACAAAAATGCAGCTTTTTTTGTACAGTTCAACCTTGGCAAAAGGCTCCTCTAACAAATGATATTTCAATTTTATACAAAACATTTTAGGAGTTCATTGCACTGTACTTTCCCCCGAGATACATACTACAATATATATACCTGGATGGCAAGGATCACGAAGAGAGCCACCATTTTCTAATCAGTTTTTCTTCGCTATAACACTGTACTAATGGTTTTGATGCAAATATATCTTCTGAATCAGAATGCCCTTTATTGTCATTGTACTCAGTGTACAACGAGATACAATTTAGGTTATAGGTTGTGTATACATTATTATTGCAATTGTTTATTATTATTTTTTTTAACTCTAAAACATTTCCCGTTTTTGGGGGGGAATGAGTTGCACAGGTTTTAACTGTGGAAGACATTTCCTTTTTTTGTATAACAAAATCTTTGCATTTGAACAGGGGTGTGTAGAGTTTTTATTTCCACTGTATTTAAAGTTCAAGGGCAGCACGTTGGGCGACTAGTTGGCATGTTTCAGAGGTGCAGGATTTGATTGCGGCTCCGGCCCAACTCTGTGGGGTTTGCATGTTTTCTCCTTGCCTGCGTGGGTTTTCCATGGTTACTTCGGTTTCCTCCCACATTCCAAAAACATACATTTCACACTTTAAATTGTCGGTAGGTGTGATTGCGCGTGCGGATGGTTGTTCGTCTTTGTGTGCCCTTTGATTGGCTCGAAACCAGTTCAAGGTGTGCCCCGCCTACTGCCCGAAGGCAGCTGGGATAGGCTCCACCACGCCCGCGACTGCTGTGAGGAGAAGCGGATGGATGATAAGTTCAATAAAAACTCTACATTTAAAACTCCATTGTTATTGTGTGTACGCAGTCATTATACAAGAATATTTACAGCAAGACAAAAATAGGGTGATGTTTAAATATAGAAAGTGGTAGAAATTTAACCACAATTGAGTGGCAAGGTAAAAAACAGAGTTAAACAATGCATGTACAGAAGATGAGTCACTCATGGAAAAAAAAACACATAATAGTCACGTAACAATTAATTAAAAGGAAGGACATTTACTACAATTGTCAATGACAGTCAATTTTTGAATTTTGCCTACTTTTAGATCAAAACTATATTGGTGAGATGCATGGTTATATAATGCGCACAGTAGTTGTTCTTTCAGGAAGAATGACAGAATTCAAATTTGCCTCTCAATATTTCACCAGCAAGCATAATTTATCAATATATGGTTAAATAAAGAGATGTGTATAAACCGTTGTTATTGAGCGATGGAAAAAAAAAACATTTAATTCAATTTAATTTTATGTTGCTAGTTTATAAAAACAACCAAAAATAATTTGAGCTGTTTTTACAGGTTTGCTACGTGTATCAACGTGACTATTTTGATTCATCTACGCACATTGGTCATCCTTACATGCGTACCCTGAGAAGCCCTCTCTCTCTTGATGGGGTTGGGGCAGCTGTTGCCGAATCGCTACGAAGGTGGCTTGTGACTGAAGGGCCCCAAATCTAATTCCGGCCAGTTTAGATTTAGGCGAATGTAGGAGGACAGAAAGCACCAATCCGACCGAATGAAATAATTTTACAATTTGAATAGATCTGATCTTTCTTGTTAGAGTTAGTTATAGTCGTTATTGTCATGTAATGGTGCTAAATTTGTATTTGCGATTGTGTTGCACCTTTACAGTAACTGAGTGTCACAATTGTCTCGCAGGGGTCTCGCGAGATTGTTCAGGCTAGTGAGGGGAGTTGTTGGAGTGGTATCGCCATTAAAACGTGTTACAAGACAAGAGCCTCGTTGCCATCATTTACAGTTATATATAGTAACTCTTTGTTAAGAGTTCTGTCAAGTGTGTGAAGTTAAATATTGATTAATTACGTCGTGAACCAACTGAGATAGAATGAGGTGTATTACTTGGCTGTGTCACAATTACTGTGCTGTCTAAAACTGATCTCTGGTAAGTTATGTACTACATTATGCAAACCGCACTATGATGCATTATCTGCTCCGTACAATGCTGCCATTGAAGCTGGAGTTCTGATTATTTGGAGAGGGATCCTCCAACCCCTTTGTATATTGCACAAATGAAATTATACTTCCAAATTTTCCCACATAATCAAGAAAACTTTGCCAAAAGACCATACCTTGTTTGCACTGGCATCATCTAAACCAAATTTCCAGTGACCTTTACTGTTCAAAACTATGATTAGCTTGAACTTTCTTGAGTATAGCATTCGTAGCTATTCATAATGTATTATTCGCCTGCAATAAATTACCCGTGATGAGCAGGATAAACATGTCTGCAGAGAAGCAACCACATAACCTTGACATTTAGGCCTTTCCATAAACCTTCAAACAGGATAGCCTTGAAGTCAATGCAAAGACCGAGTAGCTTCTGTCCTCTT
The DNA here is from genome assembly GCF_059441095.1 of Idiotropiscis lumnitzeri. Lineage (NCBI taxonomy): Eukaryota > Metazoa > Chordata > Actinopteri > Syngnathiformes > Syngnathidae > Idiotropiscis > Idiotropiscis lumnitzeri. Next base: position 19,188,601 of record NC_142399.1, on the reverse strand, counting down.
GCGGGGGTTTCCCCCACTGTCACTGAGTGAGATGGAAAAGTCATAAGCGTTATGTTCATATTGATGGCCAACGATATTCTGTTACTATAATAACAGATGGTTGGATGATACATAGAACTGGATTGCAAAAGGAGCTGAGAGGTGGTGCAGGCCTTCAAATGTTGAGCATCAATGGAAGAACACTGAAAATTTTTTTTCCCAAAGTGAATTAAGTGAATACATTTGTTCTAGAAACAAAGTGTTGTCATTATGCTTTTATTGTTTTTCCTGCGTTTTGTCTTTTTTAATTCAGAGCATGTTTTATGAAAATTATGAAAACAAAACCCACCATGTCTCCACCCAGTGAAATAATCAACAGGATGAGGAATCCATATTTAAACCTCCAATTTTGTTTTTCCATTTCATTTTATTTATTTTTTTAACATTTTGGCTCAACTCCATATTGTCACAATTTGAAGGGTCTGTTGTATATAAAAGAAAAAAAAATAAAGGGATTCTTCTTTTAACTTTAGTTTGAGTTGAACTTTTAGATTTCCTTTCAACTGTATTCCGACTTGGTTGAATTTCAACTAAGCGGTAAATCCAATTCCTGTCCTCCAAAAATATGACCATTAAAATGACAAATATGACAACTGGCTTTACCCTGAAATGGTGAGCTGTTTTAAGCAACCTTTTCTAATCGGACTGTTTAATCATACACTTCAGCCCACTTGATGATCGTTACGCCTCTGTAAATGCAAGAGACATTTTCCCACTCTAATACTGAAACTATTTGAGACGTGTCATGAATCCCAGTGTATGGGCTTTACAATCATGCGTTATTTTACCTGACATTCTTTGACAAGTGAAAACGTTACAGATGATTGGGGCCTGGGAAAGGGAGGATCAATTCAATTTAGTGGCTAATTCACACAGAAATTTGTGCTCCTTAATAACAAAATAAACTTTGTCCCAAACGCTGTTGTCCAGTTTTATGGGATTCCATCAGACTTCAGGATCGATTTGATAAAAGGTTTTTCCTTGATTGGATCATCTCACTTCCTCAATGGATCTTGGGAAAATGTTAAATAATGCTCTTTTTTAAATTACTATTTTGAATCCCCCAAGGGAAAATTGTATTTTAATTTCAATTGCAAGCTGGAAGAAAAGGAAACCATGTTTTGCAAATTAGATTTTCTTTGACATTCAGACATTGTATTGTTCTTATTTGTCATTCAAAATTTGCTCCATTTTAAAAATTTAATTCTAAATTTAGCAGTGTGTGAAAAATATTTATCTTAAAATTAGTGCTGTCAAGTCATTCAAGTTTTTAACTTATTAATCACCAAAAAATTCCATTAATTTCAATCACATTTTACAACTAATATTTTTGTGAAGCTTGTAACTGACATTTACTTGAATAATTTCTTGGAATTAATGCAAAATCACAAAATATGAAGTGTATTTAATTCAAAAGACTGTTCTAATTGCTTTCTTTGATTCTTCAATATGATCCAAACGGGGTCATCGTTGCAGGCATTGTTCTTTCGTGCAAGACACAGTGGTGACTGTTTTGTTGTGAGATGATGCACTAAAGATGTACAGCTGATATGGTACAATATTTGCAAAGCATGCAAATTACTTTTGAAGTAAATTAAACATTAAAATATTTAACCGACAAACAAAAATTAGATTAATCTCCAGAGTTAACACTTTATTTTTGACAGCCCTAATTAAAATCCATTCAGGGATTTTCAATGAATAGTTAGTTAACCATCGATTGGTCGACTGAGGTGAGGACAGTTTTGCCTGTCATCTTGTCACACAAGTCTGTCCTTTTACATAAACAAAAAAAGTAAAGCGACAGAGCTTAGAGACGTTACGACTGATGAAGCCCATGCACACAAAGAATCCAAATTCATACACACTTGCAGGAAATGAGAGGGACATCAAAGTGGCGGTGTTACTGAGCAGTTTGGAAGTTTGAGAGAAGACTAACATTTCTTCAACTGAGCTACTGCCATTATACTTCCTTATTTTAAATGCTTGCCAGAAACTTCATTTAGACAATATCCATTTATTGTGAAATTAACTATAATACTTAAACTTAGTCAGTCAAGTTAATTGTGTTTTACTGTACTTTAATTTTAAAAAGCTTTTTGTTTTGTTTCATTTTGTCGTACTGTATTTTTTGACGCCAAACCTCAGAACAAATTGCTATCCCAGTGAAGTACTTTTTTAGCAGCTTGAAGGGTAATTTCGGCTTAAGAAACCTGACACTAAACATTTTTCTTATTTTGGCTTCTCCAGGTATGGTTCAAGAACCGGCGTGCCAAGTGGAGAAAGCGAGAGAGGAACCAACAGGCCGAATTGTGCAAGAATGGCTTTGGTGCCCAGTTTAACGGACTCATGCAACCCTATGATGATATGTACACGGGTTACTCGTATAACAACTGGGCCACCAAAAGTTTAGCGAGCAGCCAGCTCTCAGCCAAGAGCTTCCCATTCTTTAACTCGATGAATGTAAGCCCTCTGTCATCCCAACCCATGTTCTCTCCCCCAAGCTCCATCCCCTCTATGAACATGGCCTCCAGCATGGTGCCCTCAGCGGTGGCTGGAGTTCCTGGCACAGGCCTCAACAACTTGGGAAATCTTAACAATCTCAACAGCCCCACAGCACTCAACTCAGCAGCAGCCACTTGCCCGTATGCCAGCACAGCCAGCCCATATATGTACAGAGACACCTGCAACTCCAGTCTGGCTAGTCTGCGACTTAAAGCCAAGCAACACACCAACTTCACATACCCCACTGTGCAGAATCCTGTTTCCAACCTGAGCCCCTGCCAGTATGCTGTCGACCGGCCGGTATGAAGCGCAAGCTCCGCTCTCGGTCATCTGCTGTCCCACTTCCTATCGCTTCAGTTCCATCTCAAAACTGCCAGATGCGTTGCAGACTGACAGACTGAAGCCAATGGGGCAGGAAATTTCTGCAAACTGATACAAGAAATGATCATGCCCGTGATGGACCACCCCGGCGCAAAGGAATATTCACTTTGTTTGTGAGACTTTGCCGACTGACCAACTGCAAGCATTTCTAAAAAAAAACAAACAAAACTCCCCCAAAAATGTCATTTTCTAAACTGCATGTTTAGAGTAAACGTAGTAACTAAGGGGAAATAAGACAGGCAGGCTTCTACTGGACTCATGATCAAGAATGCTACTATTGCAGGATAAACAAGCTGTGGTTTTAATGTTGGAAAAAATCTTCGATGTATATAACAGACTCTTTTCATTTTTGTAAGTGACAAAATAGGATCTGAAAACATAGTACTTTAAAGAATGAGAAAAGCATGTTCCTCAAATGCAAAGCTCCGGGGTTTATGTACAAAGAGGCATCCTTTGGGGAAATTAATACTTCTGTTGTGAATTCCGTTCCCCTCGGGAAGGTCAAAGGTCAAAGGCCAATTTAGACAAGCAAGAAGAGGGCAGTACTGGATTACGAAAATATCCAGTTTGATGCAACAAATAGAATATCATCAACCTTTTAACATGAAAAAGCCATTGCTTATATTGATTTGTGTGGTGTTATACAACGGGAGTCTGTGACAGTAAAATATATGTAAGAGTGCAGTTGTTAGAAGAAAAACAATGTTTTTTTTTTCCCTGATGTAGCCTGCTTTGTCTCATTAAAGAACAGATTAAAAGAACCGTTTTTAATAGAAATGACAATTCACTCATATATTGCTGCATGACAATATTCTTGCGGAATTGCAACGAGAAATTTCCGGATTGGAGGTTAACACATAAGCATATTGGAGCAATCCCAAATTCTACTCACTGGGCCAGGTGCTATGTCCAATAATTTAATTTATACGCTTTATCCATTTACATACCTTTAATACAACAATCTAAATCCTGTTCATGTCTATTTGCCAAATCAAAAGCAATTACAGTTGACCCTTTTCTAGTCATTTTTGTCAAGTTTCTACGTATGGACGAATATGTTCTCGAAGGTGAGTATAAGTACAGATTTAAGATTACTTTAGTAAAGTTAGTCAAGTGTAATATTTTGGGGGGAAGTGGTTTTCTTTTAGTAATAAAATACTTAACTCTGGTTAACCTCCTATGACATGATTGGTATTAATGAACATTTAAATAATTTGATCTATATTATAATATAATATAATATATAATATAATATTATAATACCATTATTAACTTTTAAACACTTTTTAACTTTCATGTTTTTTTTTTTAATTCTCAAGTGTCCCAAAAGTACAAAACGTCAGTAAAGCAACATGATATGCAGTCATGTCTCTTTGCCAGGATTGAAATGAAGAAGGTTGAATGCAAAGGTGAGTCTGTTGTAGCAACACGGTTTTCATTGTTTTTTTTTTATTTATTCTGGTTATTTTGTTCTGAATTGTGGCACAAAAGCCAAAAATAAATGATTACAATAAATGAAATACCTGTGCATACATCACATCGTACCTAGGCAATCCTGATCCCTCGGGCAAATATGCTCTCGAACAATCTCGTTGGGTGCTTCATTAACTTCTGGTTTGGTAATAAGATTTATATCTCTAGATATAGAAATATATTAGTACATATTATAAACATTGCCTGGAAGTGACAATATCACATAAATGTGATGGAATCCTGGTCTGACATCCACAGCAATGGTGACAGATAGTCATTAGCTGGAGAGCAAAAGAGACATGTTGCGATATACATGTTCCTGATTCTGGTTTTCTGATATGGCTGACCTACACTCCAGGAGGGAACCACAGGCTATCCACTAACAAAGCAAGAATTCACAGAAGCCCTGGCTGTGTAAGGTTCAACAGGAGTAAGTGAGGTGTTTCCTTAGAGCGACAAATGAGGGGTTAGCAGCAAATCAATCCCCATCACCTCCTGCAGCTTTTTATTGCTCTGACATTTAACCAGTTCAATCTCATTTCTATGTAAACTCAACAATGTCGTGTTTATAACTTCACACGGCAGATCTTTTTCTAGAAAGGAGAATTTAACCCTTTCTATCGATCTATCTATCATATTTAAAAACATAATTGTGAAAATAAAAACACTTAACATATACTTTTAGAGACTCTGACAAAAATGTAGATTATTTTATGGCATAAAATGACTATTACAAGCCTCACTGGATAACATTTAGTTTTAGCTGTGAGGCTTGTAATACACAGGCCTTACTTTTTTTCAGTACCTAGAATTCCTTCAAGACTTCCTGACGACTAGAGATGAGGACATAGCCCTCTTATTCCAACTAGAAATATTTGTTATTTAAAACAAAATCTGTTGTTTTTTTCCCCTGCCAAAACTGTGCTATTTAAGCAGTGGTGTCAGATTAAAATATTGAATTCTGTTAAGTAAAGGGGCAAATATAAGCAGATTTTGATAAGATGAGAGCAGAAAGCCACCCCCCAAAATTACTTAAAATTGCCAACATGTGCAATTCGATGTCATACTGTAGGAATGGGTAGAGGCATATACAGTACTGTATGAAGGAAGATGACATGTAGGCTGGTTAAGGCAAACACAATGCATCCCTAATGAATGATCAATGATAATAAATATTTACAAATAAAAATAACAAATCCGAAATCATGAAGGGTTTATCGTAAATGGTATGCTAGACACTATAACCAAATAGAGTATATAATTTACTGATAATAGGAACATGGTCTTCTAAATTATTGTATTTTCATTTATTCATTCTAGATAACTTGGCAGAAATGTAAAAAATATTTGTAAAATAGATATTTTATAAGAAACACAAGCAAGAAAAAAAACAACTCACACAGTATTTTGATGAAAGGAGCTGCAAAATATAATAAGACAACAAAGAATGAATATGTCACGGAGGGTTGATCTGTCAACTCATTATTTAAATTCCATATGTTTCAGTGTTCATAAAGAGCAAACAATGTCAGCAAGTAGAATTTTATCATTATTCATCTTAATTCAATTTGAACTTAATAAAGTATACTGTCTAAGCGACCATCTTCACATCATATTGACAAAATTATTATCCATTTTGAACCATTTGATTCAACTTATATTTTTCATACTTGATTAAACACTTACTGGAGATGGTTTTATTGTATCAGACTCAAAAATTGGCAGTGAGTAATTTTCTGAATGTTGATCTTTGCTCAAAATAGTCCCTGTGGCCCCAAAACAAACCCTCTTTGTGGAGTGAAGTATGGCGGTCACACTCTGTGCTCCTGGCTGTTACATGCCACACGCTAGGATCAATATTTCACCAGAGGGAATGAGTTTGGTGCTAGCGCCTGTAAAAAGTCAATACGGGAAAAAAGACAAAAAAAATAAAACACGCAAGTTCTAATGATTCCCTCAGAGGAAAGAAGATGGAGTTAGGAATGAATTGAGTGAAAATATAAAGACCTGGACACCCTCATTTGTTCTTGGAGAAGTGCAACATTACTGCAATTGTTTATTCGAATCAGAGTGGAAAAAACCTGTGCACTATTAAATATAGTGTGGAGTGAATGTGTGCATTATAAAGTGCATGTCGACTGGTTACAAAATAAAAATGTGTTTATTAAGGTGAGCATTTTTGTTTTCTGGGACACATCCATATAAATAATTATATTATATTATAATTATATTATTCGTACGGGAAACACAGAGAGGCACACGAATGCTCCCAGTTGCGGACACACACATTTGCTTGCTCGCAGTCCGGCAGACTCCACATGCTCTTGCCGAAAAATCTGCCAGCGTTTGTGCAAATTGCTCAGACAATTGTTTTTGAGGTATAACATTTTAAAATGATTTGATGATTTATATATATTGATATATATAAATGGTGACCCTAAAAATGTACATGACATATTACATTGACACCACTTTGAATATGAGCCAGACAACATCTTGTCAGCACCAAGGTGACGACTTATAACTGCGATGTTTAACTGCAACTGGATCTGATGTAAGCCTCTTGGGACATATCAAGGACAAGATCATTTTTCAAAAGTCACACCAGGCTGCTATAACATTTGCTTCTGCAACGAGTCTACAGTACGGTATAGCACAGCTGACTATTAAATTATTGGAGCTGACTGGGAGCGGCATTTATAGAACTCAGTGGGCACTGAGCAGTTTTCTGTCACACTTGTGGGCATTAGTCTGTTTTACGAATCTGTACACACTGTCGACTAAATTCATTAGAAAGATCATGGGCTTGACACTTTAGGTACTTGCACATATTTATAGTATTAGTATAGTATGAAGACTGTTTTCTCAGTTTTTTTTGGCACATTTCTCAGATCAGAACAGAAGTTCTCAAAACTACGTGTTTAGTTTTGACATCAATGAGTCCCTTGCGCATCAGAAAATGCAGTTTGTCATTTCTAGGAACAAGTTGCAAATGCTTTGCTACATGCAATTGATTATGTACAATTTTCTGTTATTTCCTACGTTATCGGTTGCTTGTCATGTTGATTAAAATGTATTCTAATGAGTTTCTGTTACATTGTCTCACACCCTACAACATTTTGGCATTAGTTCATTGTAGAAGTCTTTACATGAAAAATGGTTGAACATAATATGTCTGGCATAATTGAATATATCTCGGTTGGATGTTTTTTTTATTTTTATTTTTTTCTGAAATCACTCACAGCAAGTTAAGATAATTGTTGTAATGTGGATGAGAATTTGTGGCCCACAAAGCCAGAAATACAATGTGTAGGAAGACTGCGCTGTAATTCCTGCGTTGCTAGCGCTCCCGGCAAAAAAACTAAACAAAACAACAACAAAAAAATTAACAGCATAGACTAGAAAGTTCCAAGCAGCCCAGATCTGAACAGCCGCAACCGCACAAGACAAGCATGAAAACACAACAAAACCAAGCTGGTCTATGCTGTATTTTTCGGTGTTTTTTTTGGTTTTTAGTAATTACTATTATCATTATATTTTTTAATAAGCAGGGCTGTTTTCCCATGTTCACATTTCTAAATTTTTTTGTCTTGAGATGGCTTGTCAACTAATTACACTGCAAACAGTAAAAGTGAAATATCAATCTTAACTATCCTCTTGCAATCAATCATCCGCAATACACGAAGGTGTAAATTTCAATTTTAAATAATTGTTATCAAAACGTTATATTGATAACATGCCTAAACAATTTGACTGTCTTATTCGTGCACAATGACACAAAAACCTGCCATTTTGATGGTACTAACATCCAAGGATACAGTTATTTACTTTTGAGGGACGTGACACAGCCGTTAGAGAATGAAAATGGCTTTTGCAGGGGAACCAATATATTTTGCTCTAGTTAAGAGTGTCCATAATGTTTTGCATATTTCAAGCGCAATCAGAGAAATGCAACAAAGTGACAGAACAACTGAAAACTACCCCAGAAATGTGTCAGTGGATGGATATTTAGTGGCTTTTTCTTGATGTACTGTCAAGGCATGAGTTGGTTTATTATAATTTGTGGAAATGCAGCCTATTTGCATTTCATCACTCATCATCCCTCATATGACAGATTTTTGTCTCAGAGGAGCTGGACTATTAAAACATAATTGGAATTCAAGCTGAAAACGCCTTCAGCCTAATTACTGTTGAAAATAAAAGTGTGGTGAAGAGATGTTCTTTCTGTTTGTTCCTGCTAGGGTAGGGATTACAAAAAAATGAACGAGTTGATTCATGCTTTTCAAAGTTATTAACTAAACAAAGTGACTTTTGGGGACACTTTTTATGAACTGTTAGTTCAACCTATTGAGTCTTAATTATTTCAGGCCCTCGTTTAGAGGGGAAAAAAATTGCAAATATGTGGAGGAAAGATGAAAAGGCCTATTCATATTTCAGTTTAATTGCTTTGGACAAGACGAACATTGTCACAAAGTCCCATCATTTATTGCGTTTACATTTACTGGCAATGACAATATTAGTTGTAATCTGTTCAATACGAGTAATAAAAGACAGTAGCACTGATAGCAGGACTCTCACATTCAACGTGCGAATCTTTGAATCTTCTTCATATCTGAATATTCACCACTATTTTACAAACACTTTGCAACTGTTTAAGTTGATTTTACAACTGCAATATATGCTTTTTATCAAAAGCTGTGCAATTGACAAACTGTTAGCATGCTGCACTTATATTATCACTTATATTATATATATATATATATATATATATATATATATATATATATATATATATATATACATATATATATATATATATATATATTGTCAGCAAAGCATTTAAAGGCCAAAAAGCAAAACAATGTGTTTAATTCAAATTAGTAATGCTGATTTTACAAACTAAGCAAAATAATTCACTTTGAATAACAAGACACTGACATTTGTATTATATGCGTGCGTATATAGGTGTGGATAGACAGACTGGCAGACGGACAGACATATTTCAATGCGTGTTTGTGACGAAACGGACCAATATTTGTGTCATGTGAGTTAGCCAAAAGACAGACATGAATTGACAGACACAAATTCACAAAATGTGTTCTGTAGACAGCACCGATTTGCAATGTGGTCTGTGGGTGTGGATGTTGGTCCAAATGAGCAATCTTGAGCACCAGGCTGGGAACTTAGCAAAAGTGCTCCGTTTTCCAATTGATCTTGTGGTGAGTTACTGCAGACAGACCAGACTTACGAATGACTTATGTAATGTGGCCTTCCTGTATAATTTCTAAATTCTATTCATTATTTGAGAGAACTTTTGTCTTCTATCAAGAAGCACACGGAAGCCGGAACATATATTATATTTTTTTAATCCTTCTAGTTGGCTGTAATACTCACTGCACACCAGAAGTAATTGTTTGACAAATTTTTCTAGTGTTGCCTTTTTGTTTTTTTTCCAAACCTCTACACACGTTCACTCAACTACTAAGGTTACACAATAAGTTCCTGAGGACTTGTGCAATGTATTGTTAGGTCCTGGAAAGCACATGTAAACAAACTTCCACTTGTCGTGCTTTTCTCCTCTCACCATCTCAGCTTTGTCTTCCATTTTGTTTCTCCCCCACTTGGACAGCTCAATGCAGCTTGAGGTTCTACTCATCCTCCAACTGTAATACATTTGGAGGATTAAAATTCCTCCAGTAAACCTCAGCAGCTCAGACCTAAACACACCAAGCTTTTCTGTGCTCATTCTATAAGGACGCTTCATCTTGGGTCCTCATGCACAAAATTTCCCATTTGCTATAAAACTCCTCCAACATCCCAATGTTTGTTCGCAACATGAATGTGAGACACATATGAGAGCCAAGTTGCTGTCAATGTAGTACAGTTAGCTATGCTTCCAAAGGGTAATGAATTCCATGCTTTTTGATTTTTCTGTTAAACTCTTCAGAAAACGGATTATTTGACATGTGCAAACTATTCAAATTCACATAGTCTGAATTTATTACTTCTATCTTGCGTATTAAATCACTGATTCACACATTCCAATTTCAGCACACCCCTCAAAATTCTTGCTGTTCAGGGCAACTATTTTATCTCATTCTAAATATTAAAAATATTTCTCAAATGCAAAATTTTCAACCAAAAATTCACCATTCATTCCCAATGGTGTATTGAACATTACAGATTTACACAAATCCCATTTGAAATTCAAAACACTTATTTTATTCAATCTATGTCATTCAAAACTGAAAGTATTCCATTTCAATTGAAATAATGATTTAATTCATAAATTCTTATGGACTAAAATTGTCTGTGTGGCATGCCTGAGTCAATATTTTGTACTACGTTCTACTAATTAGATTATTTCTTTGACAACTTCCTATGTTCAACAAATCCCCAAAATATTTTGGTTTAAATAATATTTGTTTGGCTACCCTGGTTTGTAATTTAATCAAATCTATCCAGGAGTTTAAAACAAGAACATTCCACAAACCACAAATATTTTATATATATATATAAAATATTTATATGTATATATATATTTATATATATATATTTATATATATATATATATATATATATATATATATATATATATATATATATATATATATATATATATATATATATATATTATAGTTTGAAATTATTAAAATGTACCACACACTTTTGGATGTTGTGCAATTTAATAAATCTAAAATAAAGTTTATTTTAAGCTTTTACAATAAGGAAATCACACACGCACGCACACGCGCGCACAAGCACACACACACTCACACAACCAAAGCCTGACACTTCTAATTGGCAGATATTTATCCAGGAGCCAAGAGACGCCGAGCTGTTTTCACATGGGATTAACCCCGGTCGAAATTTTAGGTCACTTCGTTGAGAGCACCGCAACACTCCAAAGGCATCATTTGGTAAAGATTGGCCCCTGCTGGCCTGATTACCCAACATGACTCCCAATCTGATGATCATCAGCATACATAGCCTCATTGTTTAAAACATTTTAAAAAATAAATAAAAAAAAATAAAAATATATATATATATATATATATATATATTTTTTTTTTAATTGAACAATTTTCATGTTCCAACTCTGTGGCTACAAGCACATAAATTATCCCAACAACTGATTAAACCCCTTACGTTCTCGACTTTGAACAATCGAACTGCAACAACAGCAAAGACGCGATTGTTCTGACACTTTCACCAATTCAAATCTGTCTCAGAAATATTATCATTCATTTTGCTGTCTGCTATTATGTGAAAGCAATGTCGCCGCGTCATCCTGGAACTTCGGCTCACAGATGGCTCTGGGGTATTGCAACAACAGATTGAGGCTTTTAGCAGTGGTATTAAGAGTAAAGTCAGCTTGGGTGAGAAAGATGGCCTCCTTATAAAACAACACAAAAAAGAACTCTTAAGACAAACATGCATTAGCATTAGTTTTCATGGAAAATACATTCATAATCGCAATTTAGAGTGCCCAATTAAACTGGCATACATGTCTGTTTTTGGAACGTGGGTGGGAACTGGAGCACCTGGAGAAAACCAACACAGGCAAGGGGAGATCATGTAAACTCCACACAGGAAGGCCGGAGCCCGGGTTTGACCCTCCGACCTGTGGACTGTGAGGCAGTCATCCACCGTGCTACTCACATTAGTTACTCATTTCAGTAAAATGAATTGACTTTCAAAATGAAATTTAGCAGGTTTTGGCTTTACCATTATCAGTCAAATTATATAAAAATGACCCATATATTATTAGTGAGATTGCAAGTCATTCAAGACTGCTAAGTTTGTCAGGGCACTTTTGGATCATAGCATGCGTGGTTCACTCTCGATGCCTGAAGCCACAAAAAATCATTCATTCACCCCTGAAAAGGCTTAAAAAAAGAAGCCAAAACCCTTGTAAGTCCATCCATCCATTATCTGTACCGCTTGTCCTCACGCGGATCGCGGCGGTGCAGGAGCCTATCCTAGCTGGCTTCAGGCAGTTGCGGGGTACACCCTGAATTGGTTGCCAGCCAATCGCAGGGCACACAGAGACGAACAACCATCCACTCTCACACTCACTCCTAGTAAAAATTTAGACCTACCATGCATGTTTTTGGAATGTGGGAGGAAACCAGAGTACCCGGAGGAAACCCACGCAGGCACGGGAATAACATGCAAAATTCACACAGGAAGGCTGGAGCCGGAATCGAACCCACAGCCTCTGCACGGTGGGGTCATTGTGCTAACCAGTCGCCCACCGTGCCGCCGCCCTTGAAAGTATGTTTTAAAATTTCCAAATACATTGGATATTTGCTCCAAACAGTATTTTCATGCATCTCTTCTCAGTTCTGGGTGTGCTTCAGCCTTTCCCCAGCAGCCTTTGGGCAAAAGGCGGCATACACAAAGGAGAACTGTTTGCCAGCCTAATGTAGGGCACAAATAGACAAACAATCATTTAACACTGTCTTACACAGTAAATTGTGTAGAGTATATTTTACTCTAATAAGACTATTTTTTGACCTAGTAGACAGAGTCAAATATTAAAGTAAAATATTCAGCGCAAAATTTACTCTGAGAATTTCCATCTATCCATTGTCTGAGCTGCTTCTCCTCAAGAGGGTCACGGGCGTACTGGAGCCTATTCCAACTTCGGGCAGAAAACTGTGCAAGGAAATAACAATGTCCCAAACAGGCATGAATCATGTTGGCGAATTATCAGTATTATTGAGGGAGGAAAGGAAAAGTCATCACACTTTTACACTCCAGTTCATATTCAGTTTGGGATTCAAATTCTTAGTTTTTGATGGGCAGAAACATTCTGGTTTGCCAAAAACAAATACATTAAAAAAAAACGAGATGTTCAGTCTATATTTCAGATATTTACACCAGGGTTGCAAAAAGACAGCATTACTTGTAACTAGACACCATTTCTTTTAGGTGAGCAAAAATAAAATGAGAGCGACTACGACATGAGAGAGTTTATGCCTGGGGGTTGACTTGGCCAGAGTAAAAAAAGTGCTTTCCAAAATACCTTCAATCCTGCCCTCTGGAGGTTGTTGCTGATGTGTCTTTCTTTCCAGCTCGCGGTATTTCTGCAGTAAGCAGCGGCTGATTTCCTCATTTCTACTCGTTCTCTTTTCAGTATGTTGGTTAAAGAATTATCTAAATTGTATAAATGGAGTGTAAAAAAAAAACAAATCCCCAAAAACAGAGCATTGTCAATCAACACTACTTATGTGAGTCACGTGTTTTGCTCAGCTGAAATGTGCCCAAATTTCCAACAAATGTAGGATATTATCCTGCATTGTGATTCAGATCGAGACACAAATACCTGGAAATATAATAATGTACTATGTAATGTACATAATATAATAATGTACCATTAACCTCATATCTATATGTGTATAGATATATAAAACGTGTTTAAATCATCATCAGACGGATGATTGTTTCTTTTCTTTTTTTTTTTTTTTCATTTGCTGACCAGTTGATCGGCTCCATAATCCTGATTGTTTAAGCCTACTGTCATAATGTCAATAGGATGACATTACACGCGCCTGACACAGAGTAAGCATCCTAAGTATTAATACACTAAAGGGAATGAGACACAGTAGCCCTAAGTCGAGGGTAAACCCCTGCCACGGGTGAATTGTGAACAAAAGTAATATCTGCAATTGTCAGCATGCATTCTGACAAGGATAAGGCAGTAGATGACAATAAAACTCCCGTTGCAACATAAAATTGTGTCATTAAATAAACAAACAAGATTGCACTTTTTTTTTTAATTTGTGGGTGGATGGAATGGTACCATCATTACTAAAATGACAAAATTAACAAAAGTGAAATAGATGTGCGGTATTTTTATTTTTGTTCCGGAACAGGTTACTTTTTAGTTCACGCGATTACGATTTGAAGGGCCAACGGCATTCACTATTACTAAAAAAAATTAAATAAAAATAATGTTTGGACCAAAATTGAAAGCGAGTTGAGCTCTTGAACCACATCACCACACGTTCCATGTTCCAATACATAATTCCTCCAACTACTGGATGGGATGTTCTGTGTTAAGTGCTATTTCTTCTTGACTTCTTTTAGAAGTGCGAGCTCTGTATGGATAACCCAAACCCACCCAACCATATTTTTCCAACAATTTAATTTCTCCAAGATTGCATGTTCTGTAACTTGATGCCTGAGTCATGTAATCCTATGATAAGAAGCCTGGCTGCGTGCAAGGGATATACATACAAATGCAATGCAATGCTACGATATTTGCGTTATTATCTAAGTTGTTTTTGGTAGGGGTGGCTGACTACAGATTTCTCAACTCCATACTGATTACAGTGACCCAAAGGTGAAGGCTGAAATATGTCTGAAGCCCATGACCCGCTCTAAGGTATACGTTTACCAGTTCTTCTGCCATCTGCCCATTTCCCACCAGCTCATGAACTCCGGCATCTGGCTGCACTATTTAAATCAGTCCAGAGTGAAGACAGTGTCGTTTTGCAGTCTTCTTGCCTGACCTTACGGTAAATGACGTTCGTCACTCTGAATTGGTTCATTATTATTATAATTTGTATTTTCATCTATATCATATCCTGTCAATTTACTTTCAACAGATGTCGCCAATGTGGACTTTCAGTCTCGTCTGCTTACTTGCTGGTGCATCTTATGGTAAGTTATTTATTGATTTTACAAGACAGAAACCTATGATTTTTCTTTTTTTGGCGGGGTTGTTTGTTTTGAGTACAAGTGTATCTCAATAAGATTTTATTATTTTTAGTAGTTCAATCTAAAAATGTAAAATTTACTGTGTTGATCCACTGAACATTCATCATAGATAAAGAATCTTTTATTTGTCAGCCTACCTTTGATTTTTTTTTTTTTTTGGTAACATTTGACTGTTGTCAACAACGTGGTGCTGGTGGGCACCAGGTTGCCCCCAAGGACCAAATGACTAGCCCATGGGCCAGTCGAAAAATAGCTCACAGTGATGGGACATGCTGAAGAAGTGATCATTTGGACATATGAGCACTGGCAATCATTTACAGAACTAAAGTGTTGCATATATATATGTATATTTTTCCAAATTATTGTGATCAATGAATAACATCAATTAATATCCTTAATTATTGATAACATAATAAGAGCATTATTAGGGGGCCTTTTGAGCAAAATTGTTATTTCAGATGTTTTACCGTTTCACACATTACCCAAAATTTTACATTATTGTAGATTGTCTTACTTAGTCTTCCATTCCACTGAAGCTAGTCAGCTCCTCACAACCGAAAACAGAATGAAGCATATAGAAAATGGATGGACGGATGGTTCACTGAGGGCCAGAAAAAGACTCGTCCATGTTGTCAAAAATATGATGTAACGTCATGTGCTCCATGTGTGTAGCTGCTGAGGTCTGTTTAGGTGAGCTTGGTTGTTTTAATGACCATCCTCCATGGGGAGGAACCACCCAAAGACCTGTCAGTGCCCTCCCGTGGGATGCTGAGAAGTTAGGCACCCGTTTCCTTCTCTTCACCCAGAGAAACCGTTACTACCAGGCAAGAAGCAAGCTTGCCAATTCATCTTTATTCCTTTCTCTTTTGACAATCGAAAAAAGTGATTTTTTTTTCCACAAAGTTACCAGTCATTAAGCAGTTTGCATCTTAACTACTGTTGAACTTTCCAGGAGATCAAGATTGACTCAACCATCCAGGCGTCAAACTACGGCGGTATGAGAAAGACTCGATTCATCATTCCTGGTTATCTGCCAAAAGGGGATGAAGACTGGCCCCAAGAGATGTGCAAGGTTAGAAATGTGCTCGTGTCACCCAATTGGGCCTGGGGTAATATGTGGTTTGTATCAGGGTCACATGCAAAAGGAAAAGTTGTAATATATACGAGAATTAAGTCAACATTTTTTTGATAAAGGTCTTCTTAATAAGATGCAAATTAGAAGTGGATGATAATTTAATAACCCAATAAAAAGGAGATTTATTAGGAACACTGTGAACATATTTCTGTCATCTCATAATGTCCTCTGAATTGAATGGAAATGTAAACCTAGTGTAATTGTAATGTTTAAAAAAACATGCATGTTTTCAGAGGCTATTTTTAAATGGTACATTTTCAGCAGATATCTGTCCCTGAGAAACAACATATTTCGGTTGGCCGTCTACTTAAATTGGCAGCTCTCTCGAGGAAATCAGCAGCTGCTAGTCTCAGAATGGTGCATTTACAATTGTGCTGGAATTTTACTTCCATGTGTTTCGATTACGACGATTCTCATAACATTAAAACTTTTTTTTTTCCTGAACAAACCTAGTGCACTGTTAAAGTGAAAAGCTCAACTTTGGGTATATTAGCTCACTTTCCAAAACTGCACTCTTTATTCCAATTTTAAAATTAGATTCAGATGCAGCAGTAGTGAAGTGCAGTTTGTCACTTGTGAAATTCTTCTAATAATATGATGTGATTTTATTTATTGTCTATTAAAATATAAAAACCACTCCACTGGTAGTCTAGTGGTACAAGCTGGTGCCTTTTGTGCTGGCTGTGCAGGTTTGAGTCCTGGCATTTCCAATACCCAGGCACTGCTGCTGGTTTGTGCCAAGAAAGCCAGCCAGTATATGAACCGTGCCAAACAAATCATCTGAGTGACTTGCAGCGGCCCGCAAATCTATAAGCACAAAGTCACAACAACAGTGTTGAAAATTAAAGTTCATAAATGTACATAATACATTCATTGACAAAGTTTTTGTTTTGTCATTCAAGTGCAGCAACCCTACATTGCAAAATGTAAATACTTTATATTGGTTGATGAAAATGACAATTGCATTTCATTATCCAGGTTATGCTGATCTGGGAGAATGTCAACTGCATCGCCGTGGAGTGGAAAAACGGTGTGAAGACTCAGTATGCCCAAGCAGCAAATAATGGCAGAGTGCTCGCTGCACAGGTGGCATCCATGATGACATTTCTCATGGTACATTCACTGGCCCTTCACACTTGCAAACTGCGCAAACCATCATCCTGAGAGATTATTGCTTTAAGGAGAACATGATCTGAATGAATGAAACAATTATCGAATTGTCTTTAACTGTAGAGATCTATATTTTAAGAATAGCCACATTTAGAGCTGCTTAGTGACAAATGCACTCATTTTGTTAAATAATAACAAAAAACTCATCAAATATCAAACCAAACCGAGTTGCAATTCCACAATTCCAAGAAAGACTCTGAAATCAAGTTCCTTTGTTTCAACACATGAATCTGGACAATCAGCTTGCGAGTTAGTAAACGATGATATCATTTTAGCATATTGAACTTTGACGGCTAGATTGACCCACTTCTTACCCAAGCTGTATTTTCTGCATATTTATATGTGCATATACCAGTGCTTCTCAATTATTTTCTGTTACGCCCCCCCCTACCAAGAAGAAAATAATTCGCACCCCCCCATCACCACCCACTCTCCGCCGCAACTTTAATAATAGCATTTTTGTTGCAAAACAAACCTACACCGTCGAGGTAATACTCGTGGCGCACAATGGGCAAGGAGAGAACCACTGCCAGCTACTGGAGTGGATGTGCAATTACACTTTATTGTAATCTGGCAGGAAAAAAGCATGTTCCCCAGGTTCACACGCGCCATTGATGAATTGGTCAATATTTCTGGAGTTGTCAATATGATTCCAACTTCGATTGCAAAACAAACTTCATTTTTTCGAACATCAAAACAGGTTCAATGACAGTGCGGTTAACAGCTTGTGGTTCAATATGATTAACTTGAACATATTTCCTCGTCAGGGCAACTATAAGCAGACAGCGAGTAAGTTCCACATTATCGGTCACAGCCTTGGCGCTCATGTTGCTGGCGAAATTGGTAGCAAGATCACCGGACTTGCACGTATCACAGGTAAACCCGACACATGCAAAACATCATTGCTTAGCTTCTTTTATATCTCGACATGCACCATTATGATCTAAAAGGCGGTCCTTGTACATGTTACAATTATTTGGTAACACCAACATTGGTCATGATCCGTCTTTCTTCACTTCGCAGGATTGGACCCAACTGAGCCATACTTCCATGAGACGAATGTAGCAGTGCGCTTGGACACATCTGATGCCGCCTTTGTTGATGTCATTCATACTGACGGACATCCTTTCAGCACAAAACTTGGTACACAAATTGTTGGTAAAAATGTTTAAAGTGCATATGGAATTGATGGATTGGATAAAAATTAATCTATTCTAGAGCAAAATGTTAAACTTAGTTGAATTAAGTCAGTCCAGTTTTATGCACAAGTTCAAGTGGACTAAGTGTAGAGTAGAGACCACAATCATTAAACTTGCATTAAAGAGTCCTAAGATCTGTCGCAATCAAAAGATAGATAATAGAGATGAGTGTGTGTTCTGAAAGAAAACGGCACCTAGCGATAGGCTTACCGGACATAATGGAAAGGTCTGTAACAGTAAGGTAAGACAGGTTTCAATTTTGCTTCTAATCTTTAGAATGGTCACACAGGGTCCTTCTAGCTGAAGGTTCTTCCTCCCCATCTGTGTTTTTGGGGACTCAGAAAACCACAGACAGATGATCTGACTTCCAAGATCGCTTATTATGATTTCTTTCCCCCCAAGATGATACATTTAGAGTTGGCAGGCAAAGAGGGGGCATATGAATCCTATTTTAGATTTTACAGGGTGCTTGTACGGTAAGGATAGTTGTGGAGAAATAGGATCTCTTCTCATAGTTGTAGTCAGCAATCGAGTAGCAATATCTGCACCAACTGGTGAGTCTTTACGGACTTGATTAAAAAAAAAAAAAATTACAGGAGAGATTTAACTGGAAATTGTTTTCCTTAACTTCTGGTGTATGTGGGACTTACTGTTCAAGTCTTTATCCAATTGATCTTGTTTTGGTTTCAAACGTGCAGGTCTTGGGATGTCCCAACCCATTGGCCACATTGACTTCTACCCCAACGGAGGAGAACTGATGCCTGGTTGCAAAGCTAACAAAGGCACTCCGACAGACTTGGATGCTATCTGGGAGGGTAAGACGAACCGACATGGAAAACAATGATATTCTTATGAGCTGGGAGTTTATTATGATTCGATGAAGATGATGAGTTTGTCTTTTTTGTTTTCATGCCAACAAATAAATCACGTAAAATACTGTCATGTGAAGCTATTACAACGGTCCCGTTGTTCAACATTCAATTTGTGACTTAATTGCAGACTCAACATTAATTAAGTATTGCTGCTGCAACCACATGAGCAAAGATTTGAGAAAAACAAAAAAAAAAAACAAGAAGAGAGAAAAAAAAACAACATGGCCGCAGCTCATTTGTCATAATTACCTGCATACTTGACTTTGCCTGTTTGAGTCCACATAAAGAGAGTTAGAATGACATCTGAACTGGATGTGCTAGAGCATAGTGTTTCCTGATTTGATAAAGAACACAATGGAAGCTTTGACTTCTTACAGTATGTCTGCATCCGCACAATACCGTCTGGCTGTCTGCCTCACTGTCATCACCACTTGGCCCCTAAAAGCCGAACCGAACGCAGAAATGTACGAAACATCTTTCATATTATTTTCCCTGAATACCCAAGTCCGATCGTCGACAGCCCCAATCCAGTAATCCGGCCTCTCCAAAACTTGCTGATGAGCTGATTATTTGCATCAGGTGTGTTGGGGGAAGGAGGCAATCTGGACAGTGGCTCTCAAGAACCGGACCTGGGCACCTCTGGTCTACATTTTTAAAATCTCACTCAAAACTTTGGCTTTCAGTCTCTTGTTGCAGTTCTAAACCAGTATGTTATACTGTCATACAGTATGTTGTCAATCAACAGGCTTGACATTTCCAGATTGGGGGCTTCGAAATTTGCAAGTGGTACCATCAAACACCATGTGCAGTCTTCAGACAGTGCGGAAACTGAGAAGAAATTAACTTACTTTCTCTTTGGCCCCTGTGGTGCTAAAATATATCCTCTCCCCTGTCAGGTACGGAAACCTTTGATCCCTGCAATCATGTCCGAGCCTACCAGTACTACCAGGAGAGTATGGTTAAACCACAAGGCTTTGTAGGGTTTCCTTGCTCCGATGCGGACAGTTTTGCTGCTGTAAGTATTTTCTACTCAAACTGACAAATTGACACATAACAATAACCGACGGTTACAGGGAGTCTGCCGTTTATGACACAGTTATAGTTCTAACGCAAATTTGTACATACAGTCAATAGGTACATGCTGTAGTCTTTATTAACACAGTACTAAAATCATACCGACACTAAATATTGCCATTAAAAAAAAAACAACAAAAAAAAAAAACAAGATTCTAGATTCGAAATAGCAAAAAAGCAAACAAATGAATAGAAGTAAGTACGGAGCCTGAGTGTGTCTTGTGCCACATGATTATATATTCCTATGGAGCACTGTACGCATCCTCAAAATGCCCAATATTGGGATTGTCGTAAAACAAGGTTACTATACCGTATCAGTTGTCATTTCAACTAACCAACAAAATATTTCAGGTATATATTCAGTGCTTATTCATGAATGATGGTAAACTATTGCACATATTTAGTTTATAAATCCATGTCTTGTTGCGTTATAATTAGTTTGCTAACTAGAACAGTATTTGCAGATATTAATAAAATATCAGCGTCAATCTACTTTTTCTTCACCATTGACAGAGAGCAGAGGATAGCGAGAATTGCAGAGTATTTTATTTTATTTTTTAACTTTTTAACTTTAACTTGAACTATAAATGTTGATAGATCAGAGCGCTAATTACTAGATTTTGTAATATGGGGTCATATCGGCTTTTTGTACACTGGACAAAAAGTCACCTACGCAACGGAGAAAAATGAAAATAGATGAAATTTGCATTCGTTTGTGCTGTGCCGTTATAGTTTCCGTCCCTGGGCACAGCCATTCTGGAACTGTAAGAATCCACAAAGCATACGGTCCAAATTGTCTTGGAGGAAGCAAGCTGTGAATCCAATCTAAATTAAATGCATCTCTGTTTGTAATTTAATTAATTCAGTGTCATTTTGGTTGCCTGTGTAAAAAGTATCTCACAGCTTTGAGAAAGAATTGGAGAAGAGTGGAAGGGTGGTATGTCCATCGCAGCATGTTTATGGAGCCACCACCTGTTGCGGCAATGTGACACCGATACGGCTGTGAACAATTTATTTGCTTTTAGAAGTTGATTCGGCAAGATTGGATTTTTGTTGCAGCAGTGGGGAGATATAAACAGGCTTCCTTCGCGTCTTCCATTGGGACAACTTGTATCTGCAGCTGTTGGTGATAATGGCAGTTTATCCTGGCTTTGATCAAAGCCAGCATTGTGTATGGTCCAGGATATGCTGGGCACATATCCAGTTGGTTCCCACACGGTTACTGTACATACTCTCGATGTATCAAATAAATTGTTGACTCTTTCAATAAGAGCTGAGATAGAAAACTCTTAAGCAGCACACCAAGATGGAAAGGCCCCTAACTGCGTCAGCATGACTGTAATGTCCATAAAAATTTTAATAGATGACTTGAGTGTCAAAAAACTTTTACGATGGTGACCTCAACTCCATCGGGCATCTTTGAGATGAACTGCAACAGAGACCAAGGGCCCTATTTTGGTAGACTGATGCCCGTGCACTTGGCGTAAAAACGGGTGTAACTTTATTTTTGTGCCAGCGCAAGTCTAGATTAGCGTCTTTGGGGCCTTGAGCGTTTCTACCAACGGATTGGGCTCAGGTCATCCGCCAATTTAGTAACAGAAAGTAGCCTGCGCTCAGCATAAAAATAGGCACTTTGTCATTTTCATGCCAGATTGATGGACTAATACATTGTGTTTGTGAAGTTGGTAAATAAATGCACTACCCCTCACTGGGTTTTTCTACTTGCCCCCCAGCGCATCTGCAATTTTTTTTTTTGCATTGCATGTGGTCCAACGCAATTTTGTTGTCTTTAATCAAGGTACAGTCAGATAATTTCGATGCTCAATGGATGTGAGTGGTGCACCGTGCATGTCACCGAATTCATGTTGCAGTTTACTTGCCATTGCTGCCAATGTCATGTACGGACCCCAGCAAGTCTAATTTCTGTTTCCGCACTTTCAAGCATGTCGTACTCTTCACCTTTGACTGTCCAAATTTTGATGCAAATGAGGGATGCGGCGAAGATTGGCTGGGGGAAAAGAATTCCATCTCACAAGGGCACACAAAGGCGTGAACGCCCCGTTTACGCCCACTTCTACCAGTGCAAATTTGAGCAAAATACCAAAAGGACGAAAACTCCACCCATGCGCACAGTTAGACTGCGGTGGCAACTTCTCATTCAAATATCTGCCTTATCTTCCCTCTGAACAAACATAGGAGTTTTTAACTTCTTGTCTTTGCTTTTAAATGTCTTTAACTCTTTTTTTGTTGATGTATTTTTAATTATGTGAAGGACGTTGAATAACCGTGTGTATGAAATGTGCTATCTAACTAAAGCTGACGTATGTTGTGTTATCTTTCCAGGGAAAATGTTTCCCGTGTGCTGGCGACAAATGTCCATTGATGGGCCTGTATGCGGACAGGTTCCCCTTGACTGACATCATCTCAGAGACAAAGTACTTCCTCAACACTGGCAGTTCGGAACCCTTTGGACGTGGGTACCCTGTCTATCCTAAAATATGACCTGACCATTATTCAAATAGAGAGTGACTTCATCAAACTATGTGTAGATATATACATTCTTTAAACAAAAAAAACATTTTCATAATTGAGGCGTCCCAAGTAGAGCAGTTTATTTCAAACCACTTCATTCAACAACCTCAATAATGAAATTCTTAACATCATTATTGAGGTGTCATAAATGCTCTGAATGTTATTGTCATGGTAAAGGATGAATTATGTAAGGATCACTTTATTTTCATATAGATCGCAACCGCTATGTGTAGAACCCAAATGCAGTGCACCAGACCATGGCTGGTAGCCTAATGATGTATAATGTCACCTTTGACAGGTCCAGAAGCAAACAAGTGAGTAGCTAAACCTATCAAATTAAAGTTCAGATTCGCTCCGGTAGAAGTCTCAAAGCTCAGGAATTCACAGGTAGCCAGACAAAGTGATAGCAGAATACCAAACCGTGTGCAGAATGTAAAAGACGTGTGTGTAAATTGAAATCCAATGCATAATTTTGCTTAATTCATCACTGTTAGCAGCAGCTATGGGAAAACATCCAGTACTACATCATTCATTCGTTGTGTGAATATTTTGTTTGTTCAAAATGTTCGTAAAACATGAGCGATTAGAAAGGTGTACCAGAAATTGTTGAGAAAATGTAAGTATTGAGTTTGAAATTTTGAAAGAATGTGAACTTTTTAATTGATTAATTCTTTTTATTAGGTTACAGCTACAATATGAAGGTAACTTTGGATGGTCCCATCTGGCCTAACCCAGGCTTCATGTTTGTGGCTCTTGCTGGAGAAAGTGACACCACAAAGGAATACCAACTTCATGTGTAAGGCATTTAAAGAATTATGAAATGACACAAGGCCATTAGAGGTTTTGTTTCAGGTGATCACACACTTTCCCAGACTTCTAGAGCTATGCTTGTTATTGCAGGTTATGTTGAGTAACAAAATGCAAATGTTTGTGTGACCATGTAACAGTTTAAATTGACAGATTTGTATGATTTCAGGGTCTTTAGAGGTTGCAATGTGAATATCTCACAACTATTTTTATTTTTTCTATTTATTTTTTTATTTTTATTTATTATTTATAATTGCACTGGAGAGGGGAACTTTCCTATCTCTTAGTACTCTGAGTAGTCCGATTCTGAACTATCAGGGGAACTAAGAGAACATTTTTGTTATATTTCAATTAATTATTGTTATTAGTATTATTATTTTTTTCTTTTTTATCTACAAACATTTTGAACCGGTGTCCAGGTTCACACTACACTGAAGGGGGTTCCAAAGGAACAGTTGAAACATTTGTCACCACAATTTGAATCATATCTCTTCATTATGGCCGCCTCCAACAATATTGGAACAATCCATCTATCCCTTTCATACATCACTTGCTGTCAGCAGGGTGAGCTGCTGCCTTTCCCAGGTGACTCTGGGGGGGAAACGGCCCTGTGCCAGACAAAACTTAAAATCAAACATCAAAACAAAGATAAAAAAAAGCCCCCAAATCTGTGACTTGCTATTGTAGTCACACATAAACCTAATATACCAATAAATGCGTATACAATATTAATTTAAGCAATTAATGGCTACATATCTCGGAAAAGCTTTCAATATCATTGTCAGTCCCATACATGGGTTTCAATCAATATATATAAATATAACATCATGAACTGTTTTGTGTGAGCTGTCCTGTGTGTTTTTAGGGGGACCATGAAGCCAGGAAAGACCTATGAAATCCACATTGACGCCGAGGTTGATGTGACTGCCGTAACGGAAGTCAAATTTCGGTGGAACAACCACATCTTCAACCCCTTGAATCCAAAGTATGGAGCGTCGAAAGTGGAACTGCTGAGGGCTAAAGACAAGAAGGTGTAAGTAAACAAATGTGGTCACTGAAAGAACAGAAAATACCCCCACATTATCATATCATTTTACTTTTCCACAACATACAAAACAAATCAGTTTCATGTTGGCAATTGGCTCGACATGTTTCTACAGTTCAGCTGCTATCTTCAAGTTAATATAGTGTAGTACTATGAGTGGCCACTAGAGAGCAGCAATGCACTGAAAAAGGATTACATTTGTGCTGGAGGAAACATAAAAGGAA
Source organism: Idiotropiscis lumnitzeri (assembly GCF_059441095.1). Lineage (NCBI taxonomy): Eukaryota > Metazoa > Chordata > Actinopteri > Syngnathiformes > Syngnathidae > Idiotropiscis > Idiotropiscis lumnitzeri. The sequence goes on along the minus strand of NC_142399.1, from coordinate 19,163,417 downwards.
AAAATACTTTAATATATGTATTTACTAAAATAAATGCATGTGTTTTGGCATACCAGTCCTAACAAAACGTAAATATTCAATTCATTTTAAAAATAAAGTTATATGCACTCAAAATGTCAATGTCAGTATCCATTTAAAGTCTTAAATGTTGTCCGTTAATCTCTGCTCTTCCTCTCTTGCAGCTCTTACTTCTGTGGACCAGAAAACGTCGCAGAGAATGTGATTCAGTCTGTGCTTCCATGCCAAGTTTAATCACCATAATACAAGTATCCTTTCAATAAACATCTTGGATTCAATTTATTGAATTTGTCTTCACTCATTCACCCAAAACACATTGATATGGGTACATCACTACATAAGATCTTATGTATAATACACATTATGATTTAATTTACATTGTGCTGAATGTTTAATGTTTCACGCGGCATGCAAGGAGAAATTCTGAGAGAATTAGCCTGGGAGGGTGAGGGCAGCGCCTTGCTCAAGGGCACCTCAACATTAACCAGGCAAATCACACATGGGCCCACTGGCTCCAAAATCCTTACAGGTGAGCTACTGCTGCCTGCAGATACAGGAAACCGAATGACAGAATACTGAAAACCAACTATTTTGAAAAGCGTAGCACATTGTAACACACCGGTGGAAGAAAAATTGCATACAGATTTAAAACCACAGATTCACATGCCACGTTTTATCATCACAGCACTATCTAAATGGGAACAGGAAATTACTGAGTTTTGTCTTGCCATATATTTGCAAACTTGTCTACCTTTTTTCCGATTGCCTACAAATTCAAACCAAGATTATAACATGGGTTGAAAAAAAGTTGATCATCTTTAATTGTTTTGGGGGCTGGCACATGGAGTGGGTGGAGCACAGAAAAGCGGAGTCAGCCTTGATTATTAGATTTATCAAAGAGTAAGGTTTTAAGTCTGATGTTGAAAAGTGAGACCAAATCTGGAATTTGTTATTAGGAGAAAATCCTAATAACAGATGTTCCCTCCTTGCTTTCTATACGTTTACAGATTCTATTTTCCTCGAGACAAAATAAATGGAAAAAAATCCATTTCATGGTTCTAAATTCTTATCCTGTGATGTTCCTCATAACACCAATTGTTGAGGCTGCATTTTTGGAGTCTGCCAGAACAAAAGTAAAGCCAGTTAACTATTTCATGATCAATAAATTAAAGCTCCAATATTAAACATTCAAAAGTAGCACAACTGGAATTGCAAAAATATGTCTCTGAAATCGACAGTTGAACATTAGAATTATCAATTCATGACATAAACCTTGACAAAACCTGTGCACTTAGTTATGATTTTATAAGGAGAAAAAAATAAAACTCACTCTTATTGTATGGGAACATTTATTTGAAATAAGAATGGCTTAGAATTCAACCAGCATCATAGAAATGATTTTCTTCAGATTTGACGGTTCAACTGTATAATCATATATATAATATAAAAAATATACGTTCAGTGACCATTTGACGCTGAGCGCTGATCACTCTTGCAATGGTTTGCAATTTCACGTTCAACCTTGGTCCACATTTACATGAAAAAAAAAAAACACTACACAAAACGATGCTTGTCTAGGCTGACTAAATTTCCTTCAAAATTTTCTGCTGAATGCGGTTTTTATGTCATACTATTTTACATCACCGAAGACATTTGTCTGAAGTTCATTAGATGGTATGTACTCTATATGCAATGTATTCAAATTATGTTTGAAGTAAGGAATTGACTTCAGAAAGTTCCATAATAACTGCCCAAGTTGTGGTATTAAAAAGTTGCTGAAATCTTGTTGTCACTGTCAAGGCCTGTCAGGACAAGGAAAGGGTAAATATTACCCTCGTTAATGCGGAGACATCATGTGCCATTTATGCAAACACAAAATCAACAGCAAATGACATGGTGAGATCACTGCTTTCACCTGCCGATTTGAATGCACAATGTGTCACATATATGTGTAATTCCAAAATCTTGTGCGCGCACGTTTGTGAGCGTGTCTTCAATGCACTCATTAATCTGTCCGTGGCCTTTCGCTGGTTTATGAAGTCCTGATTGTGTGTCATTGTTTTGGCTTCATTTATTTAAACGCACACCCTGTAATCACGCCTGCAAATACACAGCTTTAAAAAGGCGAGCTGCCATTTTCATCATGGCGCTAACAAAGTCTATTTGAAATCACTCTGAACTGAGCCATCAGCGCTCACACAATACCAATCAGCGGAAGAAACTCTTCGCTTCCATGCTTCAAGCCTGACTGCATTAATAATATTAATACAACAGCAAAGTGAATGTGTGGGCTAAGAGGTGGCGTCGGGGGTGTCTTGAAATCCTCTAAAGACATCCGTCTTTGTCTCACCGTCTTGTTTCTCTTTTCATTATTGGCTCATTGAAAGTGAAGGCTAATGACAAAATAGCAGACTAATTCCTGTAATTATGTGTGTTTGTCAGAGAAAATTTCCAAATGACAGCACTTCCTTTCTCTGCTCTTTAAGCCAGTAGCTTTGGGGGTGGCATTGTTACTAACAAAACATTTTATCGACAAGTCGTGAATTAGTTGAGGTATAGATGTAGGTTGCAAAGGGAAAAAAATAGCCCCCCCGAGCGAATGCTTACACAACAAATGTAACCCCTGGCCGTCGAGCTGTCGGTGTCATCTTCAAGAGCAGCTTCAGTCGAGAAGAGGAATAAAACATGTTTTTGTGTTATTTTTTGTTTAGTTTGGTCATGTTTTCGTGGTATTGGCACATGTCTAGGGTTAGGTGCACAAGGGATTTTGGACCCAATGAAAAGAAATGCCCCATCCAGAGCCAGCCAATAGGCCGGTGGAAAATTTTGATATTGTTTTACATAAAACTACGCATTTTATTAATATTTTTGACTATTCCCATATTTGTGCTAACAATATGACAGTTAGTTGGTAGCGGAAGGACTGATTATATAATGAAATTGGATGCTGGAGCCTATCACAGCCGCTTTCGGGCAGTATAGGCGGGGTACACCCTGAACCGGTTGCCAGCCAATTAGAGGGCCCACATAGACAAACAACCATCCATGCTCGCACTCACACCTAGGGCCAATTTAGAGTGTTCCATTAACCTCCGATGCATGCTTTTGGAATGTGGGAGGAACCCAGAATACCCGGAGAAAACCCACTCAGGCATGGGCAGAACATGCAAACTTCACACAGGAAGGTACTGTGCGGCCTTCGTGCTAACCAGTTGTCCATCGTGCTGTACACATGCAATTCAATTATTAAAATAACTGAATGACAACATTGATAAACATGCCAGAAAATTTTCAACAAATCATAAGTATTGTTGGCTTCATATAGATCGAGAAAAGAAAATGAATTAGTGTTACCCTTATTTTGTCCTTTTGATCAAATCAAGACTTCCACTGTTCTCGAGTCTTTTGTTGCTTTTTATTCGAAGAAGAAAAAAATTACAAACCAAAGATGTTGAAATGAAGTAATATTTAAAAATAAAACAGAGGCCCACATAAATGTGCCTTCTGCAATTTCATTCTTACAAATGGACTGAACATGGTAAATTACATGTTTGTGGGCCAAATTTGAAAATAAGAGCCTATATTATTTTTGCATCGGTAGTAATTTGCTCCATGCATTGTTTAGATTCTTTTTTTTGGATGATGGTGGCTATGAGTGGCTAACTTCTGTGTGTGTGAGTGTTTTACAGCATTTCTCTCTCTTTTCTGAATGTCTTTCGATCGATGCTTTTGCCCAGCAGGCGCAATTACATGTCTCTCTCTTTTTTGTGTAAAACGGCATCTTTGGGGAACCGAAACAGGCTCACGCTGTCCTCCCGTCACGTCAAACAAAAGCTTCCAACGCTATGTGGCAGCATAAGTGAAACAAAGAACGGAATTTATCAGAAGAAAAACCACGCCGAGCGCACTTCACAGCCAGCAAGTCAGAGATGTGGCTCGATTACATCATATCCGCCTTCTTCACGATTTAGCTGTTGCACTGGCCCAGCCTGGAAGGTTCAAAGCGTAATGCTCAATTCTATAAATAATTGTTTAATGTGTATCAATTCGAAAAATCGTTCATTGCAACATGGATATTTCATTGTTACGTACAACTTTAAATTTGTAAAAATTGTGTCTCATACATTTTAATCGTTGGAATGCCCCGGTCATGTAGTTATCATGCAGTTGGAAGTAGTGGAATTGGCTGGATGCGTCATCTGCAAAATAAGACTGTGTCCAAACATTTTTAACAAAACACGACCAACTGTATCAATGAGTAGTTACTGGTGTGCCTCCGAGCCAGAGGTTGGGCATTCCAACAGTTCTGATGGAAGGTCATGTGTGCTGCACCCTGAGGTGCGTGTGAGTGTGTGTGCATGTGTGTGTGTGTTTGGTAGCTTCGCAGGTTTTGTGTGTCGGAGTTGTCTGCAGCAGAGTTCAATCTTCATTGCTAGTACTTCCTACCACAATGCTTTGTGATGCCAACCCATCGCCACATTGTACCCTGTGCATGAAATTTGTAGCTATCGAGCCTTTTATCGCTGAGGATCTACCTTGAATATATGTTTTAGTTATCTTACTCTTTAACTACAGATCATTGGTTGCCATCATTGCCTTCATGAATCCATACTGCCTGCCTGGCTGCCTCAGCACATGTGTTGCTCGGCCCCTACACGTCCTCCACCCGCATGCTGAGCACCGGTTCCCCTCAAGGATGCGTGCTGAGCCCTCTCCTGTACGCCCTCTACACCTACGACTGCAGCCCGGCCCACGGCAACAACACCATCGTCAAGTTTGCTGACGACACGACAGTGGTCGGTCTGATCTCGGAAGGTGACGAGACAGCCTACAGAGAGGAGGTAAAGAGACTGACAGCTTGGTGCAAGGACAACAGACTGCACCTTAACACTACAAAAACAAAGGAGATTGTCGTCGACTTCAGGAGGAACAAGACGGTGCCGCCCCCCCTCTGCATCGAAGGCGTGTGTGTGGAGAGGGTCCACACGTTCAAGTTCCTGGGAGTACAGATCTCCGACGACCTTTCTTGGACACACAACACCACAGCAGTGGTAAAGAAGGTCCGCCAGCGTCTGCACCTCCTGAGAGTCCTCAGGAAATTCAACCTGGACAGGAAGCTGCTGCTAGCCTTCTACCACTCGTCCATCGAGAGCCTGCTGACGTACTGTGTCTCCACCTGGTACAGCGGCTGCACTGAGGCGGACAGAGTGAGGCTCCAGAGGACAGTCAAAACAGCGCAAAGGATTATTGGCTGCCCTCTCCCCTCACTGTCGGACATCTACACCGCCCGGTGCCTCAGAAGGGCTCTCAACATCGTCAAAGACAATACCCACCCAAACTCACACCTGTTCGACCTGATGCCCTCTGGCAGGCGCTACAGGTGCATCAAATCGAGGACCAATAGACTGAGAAACAGTTTCTTTCCGAGAGCCATCTCCATTCTGAACTCTCACACACACACGAGAACACCCTTACCTTACAGAACAGCATTGTGATGTGTTTTTATATACACTATTCAGTACTAAATTCCATTGCACTCTCTTATTTATTTATCTAATTTATATATTTGTCAGTATTATTGTTGTATTGCACTGGAGAGGGGAGCCCTCTAATCTCGTTGCACACTTGAGTACAATGACAATAAAGGGATTTCTAATTAATTCTAATTCTAATTCTAATCTCTTGCCGCCCCGCCTAAACTCCACTCCAGCTCCAAATGCAATGGGCATTGAAAGAAACTTTTTGGACACTAACCTACCATTCCCTAGTTCTGCATTTGGGACCTCTTCTTGCCTCCACAAACTCTGACACCATCTATTGATCGCTGAAGGACGCCTGTTTTGATAATGATTGATGAATGACAAGAAGGTGGGTTGTCGTCCGTCATCACTAACCGGGTCGAGTACCAAAGGACCTCTAGTCTCGACCTGCTTCCGGTGATCCCTTCGCTCTGTTTCTGTTTACTAGTCTTTTCCCCATCCTTCCATTATCTGTACCGCTTCTCCTCACAAGGAGCCTATTCCAGCTACCGTCGGACAGTAGGCGGGGGACACCTTCAACTGGTTGCCAGCCAATCGCAGGGCACACAGAGACAAACAAGCATCCGTGCTCACACTCATACCTAGGGGCAATTTAGAGTGTCCAATCAACCTGCCATGCATGTTTTTGGAATGGGGGAGGAAACCGGAGTACCCGGAGGAAAGCAGGAACTGGGAGAACATGCAAACTCCACACAGAATGGCCGGAGCAGGGATTGAACACACGACCTCTGCACTGTGAGGTCATCGTGCTAACCAGTCGGGCCACCGTGCCGCAGTTGATGGCAAATGAGGGATGGGCATTTCTTTGTATATTCCAAAGGTGAATATTCTATGATAGATTCAGCAACGCTTCTGAAACCCAGTGTAAAATGTCATCCCGCTATGAGTGTGTATAATGCGTGACTGACACCTCGTCAGTCAGGCCTTCAGTGACTGCTTGTTTTTCTTCAGGTGTGATAGTTCACTGCATGAAATTGGAGAAAGAACATAGGGCCAAGGTCATAGTTAAAATTTTAGCAAAAATGACAAAAGGTGCTGTTTTTTTTTTTTTTAATTCCTCCACTCCTTTCACCTTTCCACTGCTGGAGTGCTGATAAATATATGAGCGATGTAAATTGCATTATGTTTTTTTACGCGTTTTATTTTCTGCCCATTCTGTAACGTGCAGTAGGGGATTTATTTATTAGTATTTTTATTTTTTTAAATGCGGGTTTCCTTTTTAGAGAAAAAGCCTCATCAACTCTTGAAAACTTAAGAAAAAGAAAACACGCATGCTCCCCTTAAAAACACACACACACACACACACACACACAACAGGAACAAACCACAAACAAAAGTAAGGCTTCTCTGTCCAACATATCGGTACAGGAGAAAATATCACTGATAATTATTAGATGAATAATAGTAAAGTTATTTGGACTTTTTTTTTATTTGTTTCAATGTCTGCCCAAGGGCATAGAGAGCATGAACTGAGGATGCAGAACACTTTTTCTTCTACTTCTTTGTATTATTCAATTTCAGTTTTGGTGTTAAAGTCAGTTAAATCACGTTAACAACGTTCAACACAAGAAGGAGAAAAAATGAACATGAAGTTGAAAACGTTTGAAGTTGTCAACAGTTTTAGACTTTGAATATTAAATTAAATTATTAACGCCCAAGTTCTCAGCAAATAGTTTCTGTGTCCTACACAGCAGCATCATTCACTAATTACCACAGTTTTGTATCGGCTGACCCCCTCCACCTAGCCTCTCCCGGGTGACGGCGAGGATCAGAGGGCTGACACAAGAAACTTTGCTCCGTCCGGACTCCAGTTCAGGTAGAATGCACCTGGTCTTTGAGGCTTCAGAAATGAACTTCAAATTGACTCCAAAGAACTCGAGACTGGAGTCCATTCTTTATTCAAAACCCAACCAAAGTGAGAGAGTGGAGTTTTACAACAGCTTTTATACAGTTTTCTTCTGATTAGGCGATGTTAAAACCACTCCTTCTTTCTTTTGTCTCTTTTGGTGTCCCAAAGTCTGATAAAACCTCTTTTTATTGCCAATGTGTAGAACTTACAAAACTTAGCGGTACAATTTACAGTTTATATAGGTATCCTGGTAGCTTTACTAAAGACAAAATAAAAGTATTTTGTTCTTTAGACAGCATAAGCCATTGCGTTCAATGGTTCAAAACAACAAGATATTGCATTCAGTCAGCGCTATTATTCACAACTTTTGCCTTAGATTATGAAAAAATAGCGGTGAATGGGTTTTACTAAACATATCAAACATTGTCAGATCAGCATTTTCCAGTACACCTGCTCAGTTACATCTGCGTTATGCGTCTTTTCCCATCCTGCAGTTTCGGTCACTTACGTTGTGACTTTTGCCATAGCCCTCTCGTTCAATGTTGTTGTGTTGTGGCTTTTGCTATCTTGCCGAGGGTCACTCGTGTTGTAGTGCAGAGTTTGCAATTGTTGTGACCTTTCTCCGCCACCGTATTGATTGCTGTCTGTTCTTTTTTGAAGATCACAAACTGTGAATCAATTAAATGAATTAATATCCAAACCGTGGTTGACTCTCTCTCAATGTCTTTGTCAAAACATGTTATCATTCTCACAAGTTGACAAATGTAACAAACCAATTTTGAGAAAGGAGTAGAGAGTACCTAGTAAAACAACCTGGAACTGTTTTCAGATTTTGGGAGTAGAAGTCAAAAAAGTCTGAACAACATGTTCTCAATTAAAGTACAGTGGGAGGAGTACAAATACTCGGTTACTTCCTACTACTGAGCATCACTAAACTATTCCGTTAACATCCATTGGTTTGCCAAACATAGTTATTCATCTGCAAAGTTTACAGTAACTGACGTGCACAGTCATGCTGTACAAACATATGATGTCAAAGATGGTGTTCCTTACATACGATTGAGTTGTGGCTGCTCAGTGAGTTTTAACACTTAGCTTAAATTAGTCTTGGTCCCATCATTAGTGTTGGCTGCTTGTGAACATGTTACATGCATTTCAGCCTACCTCGACACTTCAGAAGGTTAGCCAAATATTTATTCCAGACAAACATAATTTCCTGATGTTAGCTTAACTTTTTTTCATCCAGACAATGAAGCCTAAAAAAGATTAAATGAGTCAGCCTCCCTGTTATTGTCCCCTGATTTTCATGGTTAACCACTATGCACTAAACCATGCAGCGATCAAAAGGAGAGAATGGATGTGGGAGGGCAGTGGAGTGAAGGACCCTTTGGAGAGTTCGGGTGTCGCCCGATTACCGTAGCAACTGCTCTCTCTTGATGCCTATTTGAGGAAAATGCACCATGCCTATGCACACTCTTCACCCTGTCCACAGTCTGCTTCCACAAACGCACACTCATGCACATCCAAACTGAAATGAACCTTGCCCTGTGACAGGTTGAGTGGTTCGAAGCGCCACTTCTGTAAAAATAATACACTCCAAGCACAAATGTAATATGGTCACTCGTGCATTCCTGTGGTTAATTTCTTGTTCAACCGGTGAATCACTGAAGGAAGTTAACATGGAAAGAACATAAAAAGTAATGGAAATAATACATTGGATATAAAATATGATAAAACTGCTTGAGTCCCAGGTCTTATCCTAAACCACCCTGGCATACGTCCATCAAATAAGATTTCAGTAATGTGGCTCCTATTTGTGGTCTCATACAAGTGTTCGATCATACAATCACGTATATGAGTGGGAGGAAAACCCATAAGAAAAAAATGTGTGCAAATATATATCAGAAGTCATGGACAGTAAAGTTGTGATTTAAAGAAAATCAATAACCGTGTGGAAGAGAAGGAATAACTAGTTAATTATGTGCTGGTAGTAGTATCCAAATCACTGTCGTGAGTCCGGTTTGAACTCCAATAGTGATTTGGATACTCCTACCGCCACATAATTAATGAGCTATTCTTCAATGCTCCTTTGAGCTGGAGAGCAAATTTCTGTTTAAAGATGACGGACTCAGAATTTGTTGCAAAAGGCAGTAAACCCAAACGATTATTCTTGGTGCCTTCCTATATGTCTGACGATGACCTAAGTGGACCAGGGGCTCGGAGTAATTTTCAAAGACCAGTTGTTCCTGCAAGTGCATTAAAGTGGCACACAAAGCCTCGGAGTAGATCGCCATCACCACCAGTTAGCTGGTTGAATTTGGCGGATGTTTTGCAAGAACAAGAGTCCAAGCACTTTAAGATCCCAGCCACCAGGGGGCAGCATATCAACCCACTCACTGAGTTTAATGCTGTTCTTAGAGAAATGTGCACGGAAATGCAGAACTCCGCAAACAGTTCCAAAGCCTGACGACTGACTGCTTTACAGTCCACCTCCTCCTCAACCTCCAAGCACATACAGCAATGATTAAGGTGGAAGTGATCAATCCTCAATCAGAAGTCAACCGAACACTCCAGCCCACCCACAGCTGCCATATCAGACATGCCGTTAATACCGAAACGAACTCTGCGCTGTGAGGTGGACGTGCTAACCAGTCGGACTCGGCACCGTACCGCCCTTCAGCTATACTTAAAAAAAGAGAGGAAAATTATAATTAAAAGTACTTTACATCGGCACGTGATCACTTCATAATTATTCTACTTTAAAATGTTTTGCCAAATTTGAAAAGCAAAAAAATCAAAAATTAATATGAAATTCCATAGCTCACATACAGTTTATCGCGAAAATGACCATCGGTTCCCAATCATCACAGCAACCTTTCTGAAGCTGTTTTAAAGTCATGTTGACTCATATTGCAGCGTTACGGACCCGTTCTCCTTGTGTGGGGAAAATACTATTAAAGACATTCTGCAAAAATCTCACATGGTGGCAGTGTGGCTTTATGAAACCTCAAAAGCAATTAAAACAACTCAATTAGAGTGCAGTGTTTGTATCTCGAAATCATTCCATCACCAAATTAAGTTTGTGGTTCTGTTTTTTGACAAATGTCAATACTAATGGTGCTTCAACCAACAAAATGATGAATGACTGCCTGTCAAGATCATATCACTATTAAATTGGTGCCCTTTTTTAATACCAGTATACCTGGTTTATTATATACACATTTGTATCGGAAGTTGTTCATATTATTTGGCAGGCATTGTTGTTGAATGTGGAATGTGAACCCGACCATTTTCACCCATTAGCATTTGAACTCTAAATTGTATCACTTAATAACATTATGGACATTCAAAATTCGAACGGCAAACACAAGACTATGAAACATTGCCACCTACTTATTCATTCATCCATTATGTATAACACTTGTCCTTGAGCCTATCACTGCTCAACCAGTTGACTTTGGGCCACAGGGTGATACTTGGTACGTTTCTACAAACGATGCTCCAATCAACCCAATTTGCATGTTTTTGGAATGAGTCGAACGACTGTAAAACGGATTTACTTCCCACCAGTGCAGCGCGCTGCCTGTATTTAGTTAGCATATATTTTCATTTGCAGCCTGGTGTGAATAAGGATTGTCTGTCTCTTTATGACTCCCGTAATTGACTGGCGACCAGTCAAAGGTGTCACCACATCAACCTTTAGCACAAAGTTAGCTGGGATAGACTCTAATGACCCAACTAAATTATAGATATGTGCTAAAGCAATCAAGCACATTAGCATATTTGTGTCCTGAAAACCAGACGACTGTCTGATGATATCTTAGCTGTATGTTATCTTACTGGAAAAAAAACAGCCTTGAGGCCAGCCCTGGCGGTTGTGATTTTCTGATGATGACGGCCGCTGTGCTCTGTGGGACCTACAAAGCAGCAGAAATGCTTCTGTGCCCTTCTGAAGACCCGTGCCTTGAGATAATTCTGTCTTGGAGCTCTACAGACAATTCTTTTGACTTCATGCTTGGTTCGTGGGCTGACGTACAGTCACCGGTGGGACCTTATATTCTGCAAAGGGGTGAGTCAAACTTTCCAATTAACTGAATCTGATTTCAATTAAGATGTAGAAACAATGATAAAGGAGTTCATTAAAGGGGAAGTTAATACCCCCCCTCACCCCCCCAATTCTTTGCAATAAAATGTTACATGCGTCTTAATTCACTAGCCCTAAACATGGCATTCTGATTAATACTGCATTTGCGGAATATGAGTTAAGTAGGAAAATCCAGGAGTTTTTAGCAATCTCAGCGGGCGGCCATTTTGTTACTTCTGTCGACTGAAAATGACATCACAGTTGCTCAGGTAATGACCAATCATGTGGCACACATGTTTTCTGAATCTGACCCATAAATTCTCATTAGCTGAGCCTGAGCAACACTGATGTCATTTTCAGTCGACAGAAGTGACAAAACCGACGCCCCCTAAGATGGCTAAAAACGTGTGGCTTTTACTACCGGTATTTAACAAATTTTACACAATGCAATATCAGTCAGACTACCATGTTTCGACGAGTGAGCCTGCATAGGACATATTCTTGAAAATAAAATTTTTGGGTCAAGCAACTATTTTAAGTAACTGTACCTACCTAATATTGTGAATGCTAAGGTTCTAGCATGACAATTCTGGATTGTTTTGGATTCTGTCCAATTATAAAACTCCTTTGAAGACACATTTTTTTATTCTTTAGCTTTCGACTCAACTGTCGCTGTTCTGCTGTTCATCTGGTATCTATTGTTTATGCGTATTAATTTTTGTTCCTATTTCTCTTTGATTTATATTACACCATATGCAAAGTGCTTTGTTAGAGCTCCAGCTGTTGTGAAATGCGCTCTATAAATAAAGTTGTATTGCATTGTATTTTTAGCATTTCCCAAACCAAAGAACCACTAGAAAATATAGGCAGCAAATGCAGAAAAAATATTCTTTGAAATACATTTTTATTCATGAGAATCTGACAGTGAATAGTTGTAAATGGTTTGAGTACACTTTGTAAAATTAGCGGACTAAGACATGAAGCAATTGAAGATAAAGGAATATTGAAACTTCATCCATTAAAAAAAATTAACAACAAAAAGTACATTCAAGAGTGATTGAGAAAATGTTAAGGTGAACCACAAGTCAAGTGTTTGGCTCATTGTAGACAGGGGAAAAACACAGTAGTTGATTTACACTGGATTTCTGCTCCAGACTCAAGCACTTCCAACTCAGCAACCAACATGCGGCTTGGCATCGAAATGCCACATTCTGCCTTGAACACAATTGAAAGCATTTACTTGAGCTTTCAGGTCAAGGGTGCTTTTACACCTGCAGTTTGCTTTCTCAGGTCAGTCATCTTGTAAACAATTTAGGTTTGGCTCGTGTATTCACACAGTAAACGTTCAAACGTCTCCCTCTTCTTTTATGCTCCTGAATGTAAGACAAATGTAACCTGAAACAAGGTTAACTGTTTGGGCTTGCAACAAGAGTTTTGATTAAAATGAACTAATTGGCTCTCAGTGTAAAAGCACCCAACCAACTGCCAATAGAAATTGTATTCATACATGATTCCATTTCACATTTGCTTGAGTGAGAGTACATGTTAAAGAAATGTAATAGCTTATATCAGTGCGGTTTACAGTGATTGAGAGATGTGGTGGTGGGCAGCACACAGCTTCCCGCACATGTCCAACACGTCCATGTGCAGTCGCAGTTCGCCTTGGTTGTGGTGTGACTGCAGTTAACTTGTTTTGTCTGTCGCGACACATGCAAAACATGCATTGCAGAAAGGAGACACGTGCACTGCCTGCTACTGTCAAGCATGACCACCTAGGATTTGCATATCAAAATTAAAAAGACGTGGTGACAATAATACAGAAGCACAACATGACTAATTACTGCAATACAAGGTTGCTGACTGATGTCAGGTGTTTATTGTAGTTCACTGCGGGCGCTGTTTTTTTTTATTTTTTATGTGTGTGCCACCAGATAAGATACACAACCCTGCTCAATATGAATATCACAATAGAGAAAAACAGCAATAGCAGTATCCAACCTTTTCTGTGCTCTATACCACCTGGAGACCTTTAATACAATCTCATATACTGTATTCTATCATTTGAAAAGTAAATAATATTAAATATGACAAAAGCATGTGCACTTAGCCATGTCTTAAAACAGAACAATTGGTGGTGAGTTAATTCCCATAGTTGACTTTCATTCTAAACATTTTCCCTTTAAAGAAGGATTCATTGATTGAGTCGTCTAGTGGACTATTTGTTGTTCCTTCTCATGTTTATACTGTCCCAAGATGTTAATGTCAAACAGAAAATTGCACTCATCATGTGACACTTTGATCAAAATCCTCTCTTGGCCCTGTTAACGTCACACTTGATGTGTGCAACTGTAATCGGCGATGGGCGTATTAATCAATCGAATTTTGCAATTGAATGTTTGGAGATGGAGTCTTGAAGAAACTGAGGCAAAATCAAGTATGAGTGATATTCTGTTCAGCACAACACTTCTAAACTTAAAAAGGGGTTTAGAACACACCCAAAAATTATTCCATTACTTTAATAACTAATTTTAAAAATCCTAGTAATGTTGACGTAATATAATGTTTTTACATGTACTAGTCATATTCAATGTTAAGTTAAGCAACAATTAGTAACAACAGAAATCGTTTAATTCCTTCTCATCAAGTATTGTGAATGACACACTGACACCTTAGCTGTTTACTATATTTTGTATATAAATTAAAAAGAAAACAAAAAAAATATTTACTAAAGCTTAACTGCTAAATGTTGACTTTTCAAGGCACAGATTCCCGGGTTAAAATGGAGGCAACAATATTGTGACGATAACCACCATTTTCTGTCAAGTAGTGATGCAAATGCAGAAACAAACTGCAGCTGTGCTTGCTGACAGTTATCAGTCAGCAACAAGCAGGCTGGCAGCCCTTCAATCATCTGTGCCAGATACTGCCCAAGCAGAAATTCCCTTTAAACTCCACTTATGAGATTTTGACAAACGTAAAAGGGTGAAATGTGAAGAACGGCAGCATCAGTGTCTGGGACATTAACATTTAACCCGTTATTTATTGATTGACTCTTAATGTATTAGACAATCATTGATTAGTTAATCATTAAGAATTCTGTTATGTGGAATTGATTGCTGATAAAAAGGGAATGCACCATTTGGTCGGGCCCAAAAGAGGTGCTAACATGGCTCAGGCCTCCTTTGCAGCACAAATATCAATAAAAAGAAACTGAGATATAAACAAGCGTTCAGAACATTCACTGAATACTCTCACATCCCTTGATTGCAATGTCTCACGCAGATTTGTGAAAGAGAATCAAGTGGTTTGGTATAACTTGCAGAACCAGAATACTCCTTTTATGTGTTTTGAAAACTGACTGTATTGCTTTCTGTAGTTTTATTGTTGATGTTTCCAATGATTTAGTGTATCATTGTGAATTCCTCTATTAATGTCCTGAATTTCCCTTCTGGGGCTCATTATATGCAGGGCAGGGCAATTGAGCCTTTTTTGACAGTCAGTCCCCCACCCATTGGCCGCAATCTTGGTCGTGTTCCGGCCTCAACCTTCTGGCCTTAAAAATTGTCGGCCTTGCCATAAAAAAAAAGTGTCTATGCATGACGCCACCACGGGAGAGATGCTAGGAACAAAGGTTTATTTAAACATAGCTGGCTAAGCTACTATTCAAATCCACTTACCTTATTATCAGTTTATTACGGTCTTATTTGTCTAATTATTTTTATTTGTCTCATTCTTCTTTCTTTTTCTTCACAAACGTGCCCAATTCAAGTAAGTATGCAAAATTGGTGTTATAGGGGTTTGGGTATTACCCCCCCAAATTGTAACGGTATGCCCCATTAGCAGGCGGGAGGCACGGGTGATGTGATGTCAGAATATGGAACTATAGGAACGCTTGAGCACACACGGCTGTCTCGCATCTCTTCAAACACAACCTCTTGGTAGTGGCGCTTTTGACACGTTCGGGGGCAAGTTTTGTCGTTTGCTCATTACGGCTGGACTAAAATCAACCTTTGACCTTTTTTAATCTAACCCTTTTTTAAAATTTGTCACCCTCCGACCCATAAATGGGCATCTGGCCGGACCGTTACATCCCGTGGATGGACTGCCCAGTTCTGATTATATGTTTATCTTATCTTAAAACAGGGGTAATAAAATGTCAACCTTCCCTCAATATCGCTAAATGTAAGGTCTCCGATGTGAATTATTTTCTCAAACATTTTGACATGTGACTGGATAGTCATTGCTGATTGTATTTGAAACTCAAGCAGGATTCCCGCAGAACTATTCCAATAGGAAGCATGAATAACAAGGGGGCGGGCACCGAGATTTCAACATCTAATAGTCAATCACCATGAAGTGAGTGTAACTTCATTTGAATGTGGTCCACTTCCCTTCTACTACTGTCTTGAAAGCGCACATTCATTACGGCTCCAAACCATTCGGAAGAGGTAGAATGCTGACAACATGCAAGCTGGCAGAGTGCTGTGACACGCTAAACAGAATGCACGCGGAATGAATGAATGATCTGTTTGTCCTGCACAAATGTGGCCACATTGTCTATCGTGCTGTGCTGGATGACGTGCTCAATATGAAAAGTGAAAGCACGCGCATGAAACGACTCAAGCTAAAGCTATTGATACAATGCTAAAAATCTGTACAATATTTAAATACTGTATATACAGAAATAAACAAATATTACTGTTTGTCATAATAACGCTGCGTATATCCGAGTGGCCAAGTAACATCTATTAATCGGAAGCAGTAACAAATAAAGGCAACACTAAATCGGCTCTGATGGTGGTACTTGCAGCATGTTTGACGTTCCTTCGATTGCTGATAGTAGCAGATGAGCCTGGTGTTATTGCGCGATTTTAGAAACTCAGGCCAAACCAGCAAACGGTATACAGTACACCACTTGTTCTTAAGCACAAGATGCAATGTTGCTTCACAGATGCAATGAGAGGACCTTAGCGTGTTATGGTCAAACCCAACCAGCGGTCACGTGAGACTGCGTACCTGATGGTGTCGGATCTGAATGTTACAGAAACTGCAGCCTTTTTCACTTCTCATGGTCACCAACAGTACTGCTTAGGCTTTTTTAGCCTATTTTCCAAGTAGAGTATTCATCATGCCTTAATTTAATCTTCAGCGTGGAACTCTTGATTTTTATTTTTTATTTGGTGGGGTGGCAGTTAAAAGCATGCCAATTTCTGTCATACTACATGCCGCTGCCTTCCAAGCAGACGGCACAGTTGGGTTCCCAGCCAGCTCCCTGACCCCGCATGTGGCATGGAAAACAACTAATGAAGGTGGCTGTGGTGATGTCTGAGGGCAGGTGCCGAACAACAACTACATTTGGTGAGAGTTGAAAAAAAATCCAAATCCAGTGTCAACTAAACCGAAATGTTGTAATTCAGAAGACAACAACCTTTATGAATACCTGTACGTTTCTCGTTTCTGCTTCTTTCACATAAAGCTATTTTGCAGAGCACATACCAGAGGTACATTCAGAGCATCGGCATTATTTTCAACGCACACCATGTTTGTATTTTTTTGTCTTTGTCATCGTCTAGCGAATACGAGATCAAGCGTTAACAGTACATTTAAATGGGCCGTTATAATGCCACCATTGGATAAATGGTTGAAGTGATTGGAATGATTTAATCGTATACTATCCAAAAAGTGTCTAAGCCTTAATTTAGAATATTTGAAACATTCTACTAGTTGTGTGCATGTGCATGTAAGCTGTGCCGTTTCCAATTAGCACTGTGCCTCCTTCCTTAATGGCTGAGGAAGTCAATACTGGCCTTGACTGTGCGCCCGGTGGACACGTCCACCGCCATGGCCCGAATCTCGGTGTCACCAAACTGCATGAGCGTCTGGATCTCGCGGCGTGGCGCTGTGCTTTCCGTGCCACTGACATCCAAGCGAAGTGAGCCGCATTTTTTGACGCCAGACTCGCTGATGAAGCCCACGCTCTCCTTCTCGGCGCAGTAGACGTGGATGACAATGACCTGCTGCGAGGGCTTGGCCGGCGTGTAGCTACGTTTGACCATCTCGCCAAGCGCTACTGACTGGTCGGTGGCGATGAAGGTGTCAAAGACGTCGGTGCACCAGCGCGTTCCGTCCTTCACCAGCAGCTTCTCGGGAGGATGCTTGCCCTCTACAAAGCGGTTGAGGACACCGACACCATATGTAAGTGGCGAGCGGCGGACTTTGATGATGCTGGGGTCCAAACCGAACAGCACGGCGCCTTTCAGGATCGTGAGGCCGACATCGTGGGGGATGATAATGCGACTGCGGCCCTGCAACATGTTCTGAACGGCCTGCTGTAGCAGAGCTGATTCGGCGAAACCTCCCACGAGGAAAAGGAACTTGATGTCGCTCACCTCAGGTTTTTCAAAGAGCTCATCTACAGGGGAACAAAAAAAAAAAAAAATCAAATTCATTTATAAAGCTCACAGTATCAGTATACAAACCCTTTTAGATCAGAACAAAACATTACACCTATCGCACAATATTAACTCTTTTGAAACTCTCCAAAATAAACTGTTGTTTTTTTAAACACATTACAACAGAGGATAACGAGAAATTCACCCAAAAAATCGTCACATTTCTCTAAGGGTAAACAAATACAAATGGACAAAGTAATGCAAATCTGTCAAATGTTCTGCCTGTAATTGTTATCTTTACTGTGTCAAGCAGCCAATTATATCTTGTTCAATATATATTTTTTAAATAAATCAGCTAATTAATCGGTGAACAAAATTTTATTCTGCCAAATATTGGCATTGCCACTGGCCTCAACAAATCCCTATCAGTAGGACCATGGTTTCAACTTTGTCAAACAGGTATTTGTTGTTAGCTTGGCATGGTGATTACAAGGAGGAAACAGCTTACATAACGACTATCTGTATTTATTTTGTAAAGAAAAATTAAATGGATTTTTTTCATCCACCCACACATCATGTTTACATTATCAGTTGCTTTGAGGTTAAAAGAAAAACATATTTTGTAAAAATCTTTTGTAAGAACAAAGACTTGAATTGCCTTCTTCGTATGCACTGTAAATAGGTACTTGTGCGACATTTGAAAGTCTCTCTCAATCTTCAAGGTACTTTAGAATGCAGCCTCATTCTCAAGTTTATTCAATATTGAGGGAACATGCTGCCAAAGTGACGGCTCGTTCTGATAAAGCATCAGGGCCAACTTTCATTTTTTTTTTAAGTTTGAAGGATAACGTTTTTATTTCTTTACATTTAATATGAATTGCATACCTTTGATATAAATTGAAACAGATATTGTTCAATAACTTGAATAAATTGACTGTCAAAACAGTCTTGCTGAATGAAGCACCATGCAAGCTGATGATGGTGTTGAGCTGGTATTGACAAAAGGATTACAAATCTAAAAAGCAAGTCATATTATCGCTACATTGACATAATAATTACAGATAAAATACGGATTTATCACTTTTGACCTTAGTCCTACTACTACAACTGCTATTAATAGTATGAATGATATTGCAATTATGATTTATTATAGCATTTCTTTCCAAGGTCCTCTTACTATGTTTTTAAAGCAATAATTAAATCTGTATTATCAGAGGTACAGACTAACATTTTTAAAGGAGCGCAGTAACCCCTTTGATAAATTCAATTTATATAATAATATCTCTCACCATTCAGAACGCTTCCAAGTTATCCAAATGTTTAGACAACACAGAGCAGTAAAGTGTATTAGTGTTGGTGGGCAATTGTTTTAAAACTTATATAATGAATGGAGTTTTTGTCCATGTATTACTGGACATAATAATCTTGTATGCCAGTGTTCTTCCATTCCAATCTGCTGCTGGTGTGAATCTATGGATGTATTTATTTATTTTCCAAATCGGTAGATTTACTGGTCACACATGCACAAGTAGATGAAAAACTGATTCATATGCTCAATTTTGTGGCAACATTCAGGAGGGGTAGTCAAGAGCCCCGATTACAAAAAACATCAAATTCCTAAATGTTTTGGTCTTTCAGGTTATCTTAAACTAAAATAAAGCCATTTTATTTATCTACTTCCATTAAAATGGTTAAATTACTAACCAATTTGACTTTCATTCTTTGAAGCATTCACTTCAACAACACCACAAAATTCTACCAAGCAAGTGTGACGGAAACACTAGTAAGTCAGTCGGAAATCAGATTACGTTTATGGTACAACAAGAATGCAAACATCTTTTATGACACCGATTTCTTTATGTCTCATGACACAAAGACATAAAAACATGTGGACAGCACGTCTTCACCACTGTAATTCTCCAGACACTATAGACAAATTACACAAAGCCCAATAAATAAATAAATGCTATCAAATGACCCAAATGAATCACTTTCCACAGCCTTTGCAATTTGAATTTGATTAATTGTTCAAGCCTAATTAGTAGCATTAACTACCTCCACTTGGGCTTAAGTCATCGATTCGTAACAAAACCTTGCAATAAATGTAAAAAGGAATAAAACGTCATTTGCGTGTTTGCAGAGTAGCTTACTGAGGTGTTGAATGATATGGTCGATGGTGGGCTTGAAAAGGGAATTCATAGCATCAGGACTCATCCTCAGCATCCCCTGCGATGACCATTTGACAAAATCCACACTAGAGAGAAAAGTGTTCAATATTATTAAACAATATTTATCTATGGTATTAAATGATGATGATGAAGAGTCAGAGGTAAGCTTAAGAAAGGTCGAAATAATGAGAAAATATAAATGTTTGATCTAATGGAAGCAGTTTGAGTTAACATTTATGACCAAAACCAGGATCCATAAAGTAATTCCAGTATTCCACTCAGTCTTTAGGCAATGGTGATGATATTGCTGTGTACTCGATTGTTCTGGCATACATTAAATAGTAGTCGGCAGTCTTCTGGTAATTACTATGGGCATAGTGAGCATTAGAGATAAAAGAACCGGGTGAAGCGTTCCGCCAGATCTTTTCAATGCTCAGTTTGACACAGATCAGAATCAGAAAGCTTTTGATTAACAATGTGATTCCGATTGTTGTAGTTTGCAATCGTGTTGAGGTGATCTGCATCATACTACATACTAAAATGTGTTTTCACTGCAGTTTTATTTACTGT
Organism: Idiotropiscis lumnitzeri; assembly: GCF_059441095.1. Taxonomy (NCBI): domain Eukaryota; kingdom Metazoa; phylum Chordata; class Actinopteri; order Syngnathiformes; family Syngnathidae; genus Idiotropiscis; species Idiotropiscis lumnitzeri. The sequence goes on along the minus strand of NC_142399.1, from coordinate 19,142,796 downwards.
TAAGCTTCCATGGTTACCAAGGTCAAAAAGTTGATATTATAGGAAAGCCCTGACCTTGAACAGAAAAAAAAATCAAAAAGTGAGAAGGATTGGCTGTAATTTTTGAAAAATTCCAAGCGACATTATTCACCTAGTTAAACCTTTGATTCAATCATCTATTCTGAGCAAATAGTTGCAAAAATACTTTCACGTCGAGAAAAATAGCAACAACCCTTCTAAAGTTCGACAGAAGAAAATGTTTAAATATTACAAAATATTTTTTTTAATTGGCAAATTTTATTATAACTTATCAACCACAGGTTTAATAAAATTAATAAAAAAGAACTCGCCAATTGCCTATTTTACATTTTTCAATAGTTATCTACTGACACAAATGAATAATAAAATCCACCCCCCCCAAAAAAAAACACAATTTGAGGGGGGGAAAAAACGCTAAATCAGTGTGACAAATAATGCGAAACTCTTGATAATGCAAATAGTAGATGGTCATGATTAAAGAGTAACTGTTGTGACTCACTACAACATTAATTGTGGTTGTGTATGGTAAAATGTATGCACGTATATGTATGCATATGTGTTCTGGTGTCGCGAATAAATAAAGACAATGTGCTGCATTTCTATCAGCCTCTGTGTGTACTCATCTAAGTGTAGATCAATATCAATCTCCTTCTGCTTGTCTAAATCAGTGTAGCTGTTACATCATAAATTTTGAAACAATCGATAAGTACTACCAACTATCATCCCATGAGTGTGATTTATGTTCATTATGGTCATGTGAGAGAGTGTGTGCAAGAGTTAATAGTAGCCCCTCCCTGGGTCAAAGTCATTCTTAGCGCTTCCAGTTATGCATCCGAGACTAAGACCCATGGAAGGCTCTGGTTTCAACCTTCATAAGTTCTTTGAGTGACCCGCACTATGGGATTACTAAAACATACAGACAGGAGACAAGGCAGTTACATTCTACACAGTGAGTGGCGTACTATGCTCATTACTAAAAGGGAACATCTATCTTCATGAATAGTGCATCATGTCTATAAAAAAAAGAAAAAAACTGAAATAAACAAATAAATAAAAAATTAATCTGTGTTGGCATGGCCTGATTTTAGCCTTTCATATGTTTTTTTGCAGACTCTAGATACAAATAAATATGTACTCATGCTAATGTACTAAACTAAACATTTAGAATAATTTTCAAACAATGAATATCCAAGTACAATGTGCAAAGTGAGACCTGGACCTAGTTACGGAAAGAAACATCGAATGGATCATCGTTTTGAGGGGGGGGTATTTCTATGCTTTTTGACTCAATCTGCCTTTTGCCTGCACTTCACTACAACAAACTCCCATTGTGACATTAAAGATGGGCAGTAATGTTAGGTCACTGACACAGCAAACCGCCGTGTCGAGAAACAAGAGGGACTAAACAGTCATATTACCTACATATCTATTTCTTGCCACATATAGATGCAGCCAATCTCCTCAGTCACTACTAAGGAGGCACACTGACCATTTTTGTCGTGTTTGCAGCATGCCTCGGACTATAAGAAAACAAACGTTTTGGATCTGTTGGCTGCACATTAACGTCAATGTTGATGTAAAACTTGGTACAGTGCAGGCTTTATCGTCCTCTTGAGCAGTGATTCCCAATCGCAGTGGTCCAATTGCACCCATTGATCTGAGACAATAACACGTTCTTCCACTAGATTGCCAAAGTACAATTAACCTGTTTCTTCACCTGTTGCCATTCATAGAACAAAATAGCATCGTTTTACATACTAGACAGGCTCAGATTGTACACAAAGTATATTTGTGAGTAAATTGAGGCAAGAACATTACTTCAGTGTGTATATGTACTTTTTGTGTCATTTTTTGGGGCGGTGCACCGAGATTTTTTCCAACCTAAACTATGTGCTTTGGCTCAAAGATTGGGGACGACTACTCTTGATGTAGTGTCACTGATGGTGTACTGGTACACTCGCCTGACTTCTGTGTGAGCAGCGTGGGTTTAGTTCCCACTCAGTGACGATGTCTATGCTTGTCCCTGTGACTGGCTGGCGACCAGTTCAGGGTGTAGTGCGCCTTTCGCCCATAGTCAGCTGGGATAGGCTCCAGCACCCTCCCGCGACCAAGTACAGGATAAGCGGTGTGGATAATGACATGACATGACTCTCGTGTACTTACTTGCTTTTGCGCAAGGCGTGTTCAACACTGTGGCCCCGGAACTTCTTGTAGTAGTCGATGAATGAGAATGGCAAGTTAATATTCAGGGGGTTCGCTCTGCCCGGAGCTGCTGCCCGCTTCCGCGATTCAAAAGCAATCATTAAGTCCACCCAAGCCGCTGGCCGCTTGATTTTGAACTGGTCAATAAAATCCTGTCCAAAGATCTGACAGAGGAGCTTCTCAAATTCATAGTCAATCCCAAGAGAGCCGTATGGTCCACCTAATGTTGAAAAATGGGTGAGCTGATTGAAAAGAAAGAAGAAACACACACAAGAAAACAAACAAACGAAAAAAAAACCCGATGTCAAATGTTACCAGAAGCTTTGTACAGTTCTTTCAGATGTCCTTCTGGAAGACGTATCTGATGGACAGTCAGGTCCACTGTCCCTCCGCCACAGTCCACCACCACATACCGGTCACCTGCATAAAAGGTGTCATGATAGGGTTTGGAGAGATCCAACATTCATCATCAACATCATCTTCAACCACCAATGGGTACAGGTACTTTTGGCTCTAGTCGGAAATTCTAAATTTTGATCAATAATTGACAGAATCAATTATTGTAATGCAGCCTTTTGATTAAAAATGATTTCAACAACATGAATGAATCTTGCATTCGTCATAGGGTTAGGGTTCTATTCGCGGGAGACAGGTACTGCAAAGAGAAAAATCTGCATCAACAGCCATTGAAATGCTTTGGGAAAAGGAAAAAGCTTTTTAATGCAAAAAATGTATCAGAAAATGTGAACAAACATTCCATTAAATTGGCCCCCCAAAAAAACCTGGAGGTACGGCAAAAAAAAAGAAGCCTCGCAAAAATCGGTATTCATTTATTGATTTGTTTTTTAAACTGTAAAATAAATTGGCAAATATGTGAATCTGTGGGTGCCGAAACTGAGCGCATACAGGGATCCACTGCACTTACACACTATTGAGTGCACTTGAATACTAGCCCCACCTACTAAATCTGCAAAAGAAAACAAAAATATATTTTTTGTTATTTTGAGGCTAAAATGGACTAAGCTGCTGGTATTCACAGTGTAACATGGGACTTATCTTCTTTTAATTTTTAGGATGTAACATAAGAGGGCTCAGTCCTAAACGGAGCAGCACCTCACTAGCCCACAATTGAGGGGTAAGGGGTTAACATTTTGAAGAAGCCCGTAAAAGTAAATGAGCAAGATTATGGTATAAGCCAGAAAGTTCAAAGTGTGTGAAAATAGTAATGTCTTACAGTTTGTAAGTAACAGTAGTTATATTATTTACATCACTTTATGTTTCTGAGCATCACGGTCATACAAATTGTCAATTTGCGATTGAATACAAACAAATTGCAACTCAGTAAATGTCTACTAAAGGTCAGAGTGCAGCAAAGCAAACCGTAAGAGTTCCTCTCAAGCAGAAGCAGAAGGAAAAGAATCAGAGGCACGTAAAAAGAGACACTACCTTCTTCCAGCTCCGACCAAAGCTCCCCTACGACATTTTCCACCAAGAAGGTGCGACTTTGCCGGTTGCGCCGAACATGCTCCTTGTTGGCTGCTTGTTAACAGGAAAGAGAGCTTTAGTGAGTGTGATAAGGAATGCAAAGCTCTGCTTTGTGAAGTAGTGTGGTTCAATTAGTATAAAAGGCAAGGTGGGTCAGATGCGAATAAAATATAAATCATATTCATTCAAAAAGAACAGAACCAAGCGTTCAATAGAATTGAACAAACGAAAAAGCAACTAATTTGTTTTTATTCAATTTTTTTCATGAAATGAACACATGAAGATATTTTATATAGATCGTTTGATGGGCTATGTCGCGATGACGTTAGAGGGTTCGCTGGAAGCAAAAGAAAATCACTCTGGAAGGAGAGCGGAAGCCAGGAGTAAACACAACTACTTTTATGTAGATAAACATCGTTCTCTTATGTTTTTGGTTGCCAAAACAGTAAAAGTAAAAACAAAAACTTGAAATTCTATCGCATCCCAGTCTTTGCCAGTTCGAGAAATAGACGGCTGTGATTGAACGCGATGAGGCAAAAGGATTGGAACGAGAGTATCAACAACATCGCTTGTGTTTGCAGCGCACACTTTATATCAGATTTAATGTCAAATGTATTGGTGTGGTAAATGTAATCTGTATCAGTTTCCGCCTGGAAAATTATTCAGGCTAGACTTAGTTGTGGCTGAAATTACTTTATGTTAGTCATGATTTGGGGAATTATTTTTATATGCGACATGCGCTAATGCTAACCGCTTGCTACCTCAACGTTAACTGTATGTTTCAGAAGTATCCAGGCGATGGCTTCAGATGATGATCAACAGACTTGCAGTTTATCTTTGGTGTAAACACGGTTTTTCGATTAGGTAGGCGTAAATGTCCGGTTAGGGATCGGTAAAAATCAACCCATCATTCAGAGTCAACTTGCTAAAGTAACATTTACGGTCGTGGAGAGTACATTTATTTACATACTCACTCGAATGACCGTTTTTCACACTCATTTCGACGTAAACATTGTTGTTGAAATATGCTAACTTGCATTGTCATCCTAGCACAATTCTATGTTCAGCAGTGTTAAATTCTTTTGAAACATTTTCCTTGACATTTTTAGAGCCTTTGGTTTGGTTTTAAAGGAGGTTCTCCCAACTATTGGTTAATCGGTATAGGCCAGTATCAACAGCATTCTGTATTCGGGTGTAATATCGCAACAATTTAAACGTGCTGTGGTGCAACCCTTGCTCAAAAAACCTTTCCTCGATCAAGATGTACTGTCACATTTTGGATCAATTTCCAAGCTGCCTTTTATTTAAAAAAAAAATCGAGAAAAAGTGTACCCGGCCTACTTCTAGCAGATAGCTCGGGTAGGCTCCAGCACCACCCGACACTTGTGAGGAGAAGGGATACAGACAAGAGATGGATGGATGGATAGAACTCCATCACGCGTCTCCACTTGGTCCAAAATTCTGCTGCTGGAATCTTGACTGATACTCGTAAGAGGAAGCACATAGCTCCTACTCTGGCGTCCCTTCATTGGTTCCCTGTACATTTTAGAGTTCTTTTTATGATTACATTATTTGTTTTCAACTCTTTAAATGATCTCGCCCCACATTATCTCTCGGAGCTCCTCCACCCTTATGGACCGGCCTCAGGTCTGCAAACCATACGCTATTAGAGGTACAGAGGACTAAGCGAAGGCTCAGAGGTCATCGTTGCCGGTCCCTCTCTTGGGAATCTTGAAACTAATTTTTATTATTTGGCTTTTGACTCACAATGAGAATTCTTTACTTATTTTGTGCTTTTTACTGTCTTCATTAGTAATTTGCTTAATTGTTTGTTGCGGGGCAGGACGGTCACCGATTGGTTAGCACGATGTCCTCACAGTTCAGAGGTAAAGATTTTGATTTCTCTGGCTGTTCTGTGGAGTTTGCATGTTCTCCCCATGCCTGCGTGGGTTTCCTCTGGGTGCTCTGGTTTCCTCCCACATTCCAAAAACATGTACATGCATGATTGGACACCCTGAATTACCCCTAGGTGTATCTGTAAGAGTGGATGGATGTTCGTCCATGTGTGCCCTGCGATGGGTTGGCAACCAGTCCAGAGTGTACCCCGCCTACTGCACAGAGATAATGGGATAGGCTCCAGTACGCCTGCGACCCTTGTGAGGAAAAGCGGCTCAAATAATGGATGGATGGATGGATTGAACTCCATCACGCGTCTCCACTTGGTCCAAAATTCTGCTGCTGGAATCTTGACTGATACTCGTAAGAGGAAGCACATAGCTCCTACTCTGGCGTCCCTTCATTGGTTCCCTGTACATTTTAGAGTTCTTTTTATGATTACATTATTTGTTTTCAACTCTTTAAATGATCTCGCCCCACATTATCTCTCGGAGCTCCTCCACCCTTATGGACCGGCCTCAGGTCTGCAAACCATACGCTATTAGAGGTACAGAGGACTAAGCGAAGGCTCAGAGGTCATCGTTGCCGGTCCCTCTCTTGGGAATCTTGAAACTAATTTTTATTATTTGGCTTTTGACTCACAATGAGAATTCTTTACTTATTTTGTGCTTTTTACTGTCTTCATTAGTAATTTGCTTAATTGTTTGTTGCGGGGCAGGACGGTCACCGATTGGTTAGCACGATGTCCTCACAGTTCAGAGGTAAAGATTTTGATTTCTCTGGCTGTTCTGTGGAGTTTGCATGTTCTCCCCATGCCTGCGTGGGTTTCCTCTGGGTGCTCTGGTTTCCTCCCACATTCCAAAAACATGTACATGCATGATTGGACACCCTGAATTACCCCTAGGTGTATCTGTAAGAGTGGATGGATGTTCGTCCATGTGTGCCCTGCGATGGGTTGGCAACCAGTCCAGAGTGTACCCCGCCTACTGCACAGAGATAATGGGATAGGCTCCAGTACGCCTGCGACCCTTGTGAGGAAAAGCGGCTCAAATAATGGATGGATGGATGGATTGAACTCCATCACGCGTCTCCACTTGGTCCAAAATTCTGCTGCTGGAATCTTGACTGATACTCGTAAGAGGAAGCACATAGCTCCTACTCTGGCGTCCCTTCATTGGTTCCCTGTACATTTTAGAGTTCTTTTTATGATTACATTATTTGTTTTCAACTCTTTAAATGATCTCGCCCCACATTATCTCTCGGAGCTCCTCCACCCTTATGGACCGGCCTCAGGTCTGCAAACCATACGCTATTAGAGGTACAGAGGACTAAGCGAAGGCTCAGAGGTCATCGTTGCCGGTCCCTCTCTTGGGAATCTTGAAACTAATTTTTATTATTTGGCTTTTGACTCACAATGAGAATTCTTTACTTATTTTGTGCTTTTTACTGTCTTCATTAGTAATTTGCTTAATTGTTTGTTGCGGGGCAGGACGGTCACCGATTGGTTAGCACGATGTCCTCACAGTTCAGAGGTAAAGATTTTGATTTCTCTGGCTGTTCTGTGGAGTTTGCATGTTCTCCCCATGCCTGCGTGGGTTTCCTCTGGGTGCTCTGGTTTCCTCCCACATTCCAAAAACATGTACATGCATGATTGGACACCCTGAATTACCCCTAGGTGTATCTGTAAGAGTGGATGGATGTTCGTCCATGTGTGCCCTGCGATGGGTTGGCAACCAGTCCAGAGTGTACCCCGCCTACTGCACAGAGATAATGGGATAGGCTCCAGTACGCCTGCGACCCTTGTGAGGAAAAGCGGCTCAAATAATGGATGGATGGATGGATTGAACTCCATCACGCGTCTCCACTTGGTCCAAAATTCTGCTGCTGGAATCTTGACTGATACTCGTAAGAGGAAGCACATAGCTCCTACTCTGGCGTCCCTTCATTGGTTCCCTGTACATTTTAGAGTTCTTTTTATGATTACATTATTTGTTTTCAACTCTTTAAATGATCTCGCCCCACATTATCTCTCGGAGCTCCTCCACCCTTATGGACCGGCCTCAGGTCTGCAAACCATACGCTATTAGAGGTACAGAGGACTAAGCGAAGGCTCAGAGGTCATCGTTGCCGGTCCCTCTCTTGGGAATCTTGAAACTAATTTTTATTATTTGGCTTTTGACTCACAATGAGAATTCTTTACTTATTTTGTGCTTTTTACTGTCTTCATTAGTAATTTGCTTAATTGTTTGTTGCGGGGCAGGACGGTCACCGATTGGTTAGCACGATGTCCTCACAGTTCAGAGGTAAAGATTTTGATTTCTCTGGCTGTTCTGTGGAGTTTGCATGTTCTCCCCATGCCTGCGTGGGTTTCCTCTGGGTGCTCTGGTTTCCTCCCACATTCCAAAAACATGTACATGCATGATTGGACACCCTGAATTACCCCTAGGTGTATCTGTAAGAGTGGATGGATGTTCGTCCATGTGTGCCCTGCGATGGGTTGGCAACCAGTCCAGAGTGTACCCCGCCTACTGCACAGAGATAATGGGATAGGCTCCAGTACGCCTGCGACCCTTGTGAGGAAAAGCGGCTCAAATAATGGATGGATGGATGGATTGTTTGTTACTGTATGACTTGCTTTTGCTCCATGTACAGAGCTTGTCTTAAAGTTCTTTATAAATACAGTTAAGTTGAGGTGATCCACCCACCTAACAGTGACATATGAGGATGCTGATTTGTCAGCATGATTATTGTCCATATGTGCTTTCTTCGGATTATGTTGCTAAGATTGCAAATATATAAAGGGAAAATTAGAAACTGACATCAACACCTTGAGTGATTTCAACGAAAGTGCGATGAGTGGATGTTAAGACTGCTGTTAATTATCCTTTCTGTATTCCCCCCCCCCAAAAAAAAATCTAATATATGGGAGGATTTGTATTTGCTGTTTTATTTATTTGGTTTAGCTTTTATATAGCATAATCCTATAAACTAGTGCAGCTCAACAAACCTCACTGTAATCTGCCCCAATGATGGATGACTCAATGTCAATGTAATTAATATTTATACTGTAATTTCATAAATTTCATCGAAATTCAAGCTAATACTTGAAAAAATATATAAATATACATATGCCTTTAAAGTTTATTTTTACATTTACGCAACTGTTTCTAGGGGTTATCAATAACAACATGTAATGGAACGAGAGAAACAAAATAGGATTCATGCTTGAAATGAATGAATTTCTACAGTGAAAAATCCGAAGCGCAGTGACAGTTTGGGACAAAAAGGATAGGATATTATAATATTTTCTGTTGCTGTTTTAACTGTTAGCTGCTGCCTATTGAAATCTGAAGCTAATTTTAACTGAGAGGGCATTTTTCGCAAAATTTTGAAAAATATGTGGAATGTGGAAACAAATATATAATTATTGACATGCATCAATCCAAACATAAAATGAAGGTTTGTTTACCATGACCTGGAGAAGCTACAGGAGGAACAACATACAGAAGAAAAAGATATTTTTCTTGAATTACAGTCAAGAAAAATATATCTTTGTGTTTTTAAATGACTGTTTAATGAGAGGTACCTTGAGTCATTGTACTTCCAACATTGTCTGTGGGACTGAAACCATTCTCAGTGGTCTGGTTGCTCAAGTCCACCATCTGGTGGAGGCGGAGCTTACGGCAATAAATCGATGCTGCCTCAGGTTCCAGAGCAATTATAAGTTGTTCTGGGTTGTCACGGGACACCAGACCAGCCTATACAAAGGAAAAAGACAGAACATTTGGGGATTCAAACAAAACATATCAATCATAATTTGAGTTTGTTCAACACAAATGCACCGAATTAGGTAGACATGTAAAACACTGAATCTGCCAAAGCGATAATCTAATCTTGTGATCTGATTGGCTATCGCAGCTGTGTATTAACTGTAAAAGCTCCCTTGAGACACAGAACAGACCCCTGCACGATTGTATCTGAAGGCCTCGGACGAATCGTGCGTACTACTGGCATTATGAAATCTGCCTGGCAACACGGGCTAGCTGAATTCTGATTGGATAAAAACCTCTAACCTAAAAAATCAACACTATATGACATCAATGAGAAGAATATGATCATGATGTCTTGATTATGTTAGGCCAGCAGAAAAGGCCTTGACCGCCCACCACTGTAATCTAATAACCTTGGTCTATTTCAAATAACACAGATTTTCACACACAACCTTCATTTCTAAAAATCATGTCTAAACACCACTATGACACAAACATCTCATATTTCTTCACAATTTTTAACTATGATTTTTCTTTACGTATGTTCCTGCTTGTATTATGAATATGTTGAGTAAGGTTCTGGATATCTGTACATTTTATTTCATTAAACCATGACTGTGGATGGTACGTTGAACAGTTACTTCTCAGCCGTGTTGGTTGCTTTCAGTGGTGTGAAAAATAGATATAATTGACATTGTCTGTAAAACTCAAACATTCTATTATATAGAGATTTTCTTAAGAAAATTGTATTTATGTAATTATTTCTGGCGACCATGTAGCTCTGCCACTGATGCTAATTGGCTCAATTTGCTGTCTATACAGTATTGTGAAATGATCAATGGGCTGCTCCCTCAAAATTGTAGGCCAGTCTCTTGGGAGCAAATGTAAGGAAAAAAAATAGAAAATGCCAGCCAAGCAAGCATCTCTCCTGTAGGCCAGATGACCAGGATAGACCTGGCCATACCACATTAAAATTTCTGCTGAGGTCACTTCCATTGTACCACACCCTCAATGTGTATAAAATGCATACATATGTGATTGGCCAAATACATATTGAGTGTGAAAATATTAAATATTGGACAATTCAACTGTTTCACTATATTAACTGATTAATCAAATAAGCCAGTGGACCACAATCACCAGTGAGCGCACTAGTGCTGAGCAGCGGCAGCATATATATAGTATACTGTTTTTATGTTTCTATAATAGATAAATAGAATCAGATAAGTTACATCGCAAAAAAAATGCTGCTTCTGCTGTTTCAAATAATGCAGAGGGTAAAATTATCATCCTTTTTGTCTCAAGAGGTAAAAATAAAAAGAGTTGAGTAGATTCTAAAAGAGGGGGCTGTGAATTACGTCATGGCCCCAGGAGAGCAACTGAGTTGTGGTTCCCTCCCTCTGTCCTCGATGACCGAAGCTCAGTGCCAGTGCTGAGTCACTGCAGATGCCCAACCCATCCACTGCTCATTTTCTCCCCAGCTTCTCTTTCAGCTCACCCCGCCATCCCTGCCTCCAGACGCATGGCTGATAAGAGCTAAAAGCCCTCCGCTTCCTTCCTGTGTCTGCACTCATGAAATCATCCGCATTCTCCTTCTGTTTTCATGCCAATTTTAGCATACGTACACATGCACACACACACAGGAAACGTAATCACAACAAAAGGATGACATAAATGTGGAAGGCAGGGACCCTGAAATGTATTGGTTCAATCAGTATCCCAAAATACAAAGACTGAATTGAGACTACTTCCAGATGAACTACAATGCAGCCAATTGCTGAAGTCATCTGTAAAATGTGAGAAGGATCTGAACGATAAAGCAGCAGGCTCATTCACATCAGGATAAATATGATGAGGCATTTCAATGTGTCTGGAAGATGAAGCGTTAGGATTGTATGGTCACTCGTTGAGTAAAGTGCAACATATTTTCAGCTAATTCCTATTTCAACACTAGTTAACATGCTACAAACCTTATGTCGGTGTTTCCCAAATTAATACAAGTGGATGGTTTTACTACATCACACTATTTAAGTCTGTGTTGTTCTACTGTACGAATTTGGTGCAAAAGGGTTTGTGAAGTTAAACAGGGCTTGATTTATAATCTCTGCTTTAGTTCATGCCAAAGATGTTTGATGATTTGGAGGCTAGATGAGCAAGTTAAATTGGTGATGTGGAATTTGTTCTACTGTACTACATTATAAGCCTTACACACATTTTAATGAGTACCGTTAATAGGTGAGATACTTAATCCAGCTTTGATTGTTTGTCATACTTTATCAATATGGTGGATAGGAAAGCAGTTGAATATGTTGCATACATTAACTGCTCTACGGTACGTTTAGTTGATCATCTTTCAGCAAAAAAATCCCCACCAAAACAGAGCATAATAATCACTGCATAAACTGCAGGTGTAAAACTTGGTTTTATTCACCCAGGCATTATACAAAACAACAAAAAGAAGCTTTTTAGTCACTGCTACAGGAAATCAATTATGCAAAGGAATCCAAATAATGTTACCCATCCCTTAAATTTATTTAATTTCTGTCTTTGATTCTCCATTACAATCCATCTCATTCTGCACATTCACTCTATGTTCCCTCCCCGCAGCCTCATTTGACCCTGCAGACAGCCACACCCAGTGACCCACACATTCATGAAAGGATTTATATAGTTTTAATGATAAAACAAGTCCAATTTTTGTTTTATTTTCCCAACAATAATTGATTTAAATTATTTTTTTCAAACATATTTGCAAAAAAAATACACATGGATTGTATGGTTGTTTATTTCATTAATATTTATTGACCTATATATTTTTTTACTCACGTAAAAAAGTTGCACGGCGGCCCGCTGGTTAGCTCATCTGACTCACACTTCTAAAGTCCCTGTTATAAATCTCGGCTCTAGAGATTAGAGAGAATGGATAGATTTACAGCAACTCCATTGGATTAACCAATCATTTAATAACTGACCTAAACATGTTTTTAAAACATAAATACATTTTAACTAACCCATTCAAAGGGGGATGAAACTGCAATATTGATGCATCTAATATCACAGGACTCTTGATTATGTAAATGCTTAATGGGCGAGATTAGAGAGCGGAGCAGGCCATGCGATTACAGTATTTTGGAAACACCTGAAATAGACCAACACTGCAGCATGTATTGTATTAACTAACTGCAATGTGAATCATCCCTGTGTATGGCAAAACGTATACACGTGCAATTTGAAATATGTTCAGTTGCTGTAAATAAATAAAAGCAATGCACAACAGTAACATCAGCCTCTATGTAGTCCATCATGTATGTATTGATCAATGTTAGTTGTGTCCAGGCTATTTGTATTGCATTTGTCCGATCCAGTGTGTCGATTAAATCACGAATCTGTAAACAATCCGTGAGAAATAACTGTTGCAATCCCATAAGATTGATTCATGTGCATTATGGTTACTAGAGTGTGTGCATGCAAGAGACAAAGACAGACTGTGCTAAGCACAGCTCTGCATCAAAGACGCACAGGATCCATTGATGGCTCTTATTTCAGCCATTTGAAGTACTTATACGGAAGTTTGAGTGGATCACTGCTCCCTCACAGGACTGACCATCACTCAATCATAAGGATGACACACACAAAAAACATTCATTTGCCTTCATGCTCACACTTACGGGAAATTTACATTGTTGAATGTATACTATACACATATTACTGTCTTGAATTAGGATATGAAATCCCCTGCTGTAACATTCTACATCTTAGTAGATGGTGTCCTTTATGGTGTTGAATAACTTGAGATTTGTGTACAAAATTTTTCGGATTATAAGGCACACTTAAAATCAGATCAAAAATTGACAGTGCGCGTAGTAATACGGTAGGCCCTTTATTGATGAATGTTGGCTTTTCAGTTCACCTTTAATTCAAATACCTTCCTATTATATTTTCACCCACATCTAAACACTAGCTGGCGGCCACATGTTTTCATCATACCGGAACTACGACTACTTCCTGTTTCTGTGACCTAGAATCACGGGAAATGTTGTCCTACTATCCTAGTGCAAGCTATTTCTGGCTGCACGTCCAGTGTTATAATGAGGAAGAATATCATTGCGGTCTGTGGGATTTAGAGGTCAACATACATTTAAATTCCTTCCTATTTACTTTAACATTCATGTTTGCGTTCTCATTCTAATGCGCATTTAATTGCTAGCAGGCTTCTCATTTTGGTTTTCGTCATCCCAGTACTGGAATTACTTCCTGCTTTCATGTCTAAAAATCATGGGGAATGTCCTGCTTCTAATGTTACAATGTGGGAACAGACCGGTGTGAGTTCGAAACGGCCCAGCTTCTTATAGATGCAAAAAAATGCAGGATAATGGTGAGTGCATTGACTTGTTTACAGCTGTTGAACTGTTAACCGGGATAACATCTAGCATTAGCCAGAGTAATAAAACAATTACTGGACACCAGATTGATGAACGATTTTCAAAGATTTTTTTTTTCAGTCCATGGATGCCCTCCTATCCTCCGGTCAAAGCAACCCCTAGTTTCACAATGAATAAAAAGCAAGCGGGAAACGTGGCGCTTTCCCGATGGTTTCAACCAAGCTGAATCTAACACAATACTGATAAATGCATCAAATGAACACATGGTATGTAATATACCCATTCATTGATATTGCGCCTATTAATATGCTAAAATACGTTAGTAGTGGTCTGATCGATCATCCATCAATCGTGTTTGGCCGATTTTCGTGATAAAGCACGGCATATGCCAATTAAACTGAAATAGTGAGCAGCTCTAAAATGGAAAAATTATAATCAATTAATTAATTAACTAATTAATGTCAGGTTTCGCCGTTCGGCGAAGAGGTGGGTGGACCCAAAGAGCGAGGAAGCAGGAGAAGGGTAAACTAAGGGAGTTTATTAAATAAATCTAACGAGGACAAACAACGGGGCGTGGACGAACAAACGTGGCAGGATGAAAAATAACAAGGACGCAACCAAAACGTGACTAACAGAAAAGGAAGACGAGGAACATAAGCCGGGGGCAAAACGCTGAGGGGCGTGACGGGAACGAGGACGTGAACAAGAGCATGAACTTGACAGGAACAAACGTGGTCGTGGTCGTGGTCGTGGAAGTCCGGAAAGTGCGGCAGCAATTGCATAGGGCAGGCGTAGCAGGGGCAATGTTCCGACAATAAGTTGTTGGGATGAGGTGTTTATATAGTCCAGCCATTAGGAGTGCGGATGGGCATCAGGTGTGTGAGCTGACGGGGAACAGGTGCGTGGCTGGTGAGGGCGAGGTGCTGAGGGGAAACGCCCCTACTCAGCAGATCAAAACAATAACAAGTGCACATGGCCGGGAGGTGAAGAAAACAATAACAAAACCGCATGAACATGAAAACAATAACAAAACCCCGGTCATATCCGACGCGGATCATGACAATTAACAGTTAACTAATATTTATATCAGCATTGGACCCGGTATCTCAATCGAGAGCACAAAACCCTGATCGGAACAAGACTAATATAACTATAAACAGAGCTGGGCAGTCTGTCCTGGGGGCGGAATGGTCTGGCCCTCCGGCACAGCTGGACGCTCATTTTTGGGGTGCTCATTTTATAAATGGTGGATTTTAGGCTGGCCCAATAATCGGACCTCGTGCCTGTGATGTGGTCGCGAGCTGGCCAAAAGTTCATCTCAACCTACTCGGCGAAATGGGCAAATGACAAAAATTGCTTCCGAGCGCCAATACCAACTGTGCGCACTTACTTGCATTTGGCATGTTTGTGGAGAAGAAGACAGAAAAAGAAGGAGACAAAGAAGAAGTGGGGGAAGAAGAAGAAGAAGAAGAAGAAGGAGACAAATAAGAAGGAGGTGGAGGAGGAGGAGAAGTAGCAGGGGGCCAAACAAGATTAAAAATAAAGATTTTTTTTGTGTTTAAAGTGGTCCACACTGTTTCACAATAAATTATTGAGTGCTGTTGTGTTCTACAGTGTTTTGCTGCTGGTCTGTGGCGTAATTTTTACGAATAAGGCCGGAGGGCCGAGGCCGGAAGGCTACCCAGCCAAAGGGTGGGGGAATGACCGTCAAAAAAGGGTCAACTGCCCAGCTCTGACAATAACTAACTAGTATAACTAACTGCATATGATACTGTCATCAATGTGTGTCTAATAGAATGTGGAGCGCCATAGCCCACCTTATAAGCAGCTTCCCTCATGAATTGCTTTGCAGGCATTTTCCATATGGCAGGAACAGTGATGACCCATCTGACATCATTATTGTCAAACTCGCCACCTGTCTGATCACTCAGCTCCTGCAAGATGAAAAACAAATACACTCGGTGGGCTCCAAGTACTGAATGTTAAGTATGTATATATCTCACAGTCCATTTTTTTCATGAATGATTTGGGTTTTTGCCAATACATGAACACAAATCACTTCCCAAGATGCACTTCCAGTTCATTGTAAGAAATAATGTAGGCAATGCACAGAAATACAGTGTGTAATGCTGATCATCAATAAATCAGTGAGGTACATTACCTTCAGAGCTTGCTCCTTAAAGAAAGCCAGTGCATAGGCAAAGATGTCCAAAGCTTTCACACGCTTCCCATTGGCTGCCTGGAGATCCGTATTGATGGACAGATTCTGTTTGTGGGCATGATGGCACAGATTTGAGGTTTTTTTTCTATATAGTAATTGCAAAACAAATGGGACAATGATCACTTTTATCTTGTTTTTAATGATTTACTTGGTTCATAAAAGGATTATTTGCTCAAAAGAAAATCTTATTACGTTCTTGTTTGGAAAATTAGAAGCGATATCCTTTTTTTTTTTATTGCTGCTACCCTTTTCTAAACATGCCAATAGCATCCTTGTGACTAGATTTTAGACCTTTATCTACATTTCATCTCCGTGACTACCCAGAGCCTTCAAACACATTGCTGCCATACAAAAACAAACAAACATTGAAAAATGTCTTGCACATCTTGGGAATTTGTCGGTGGTTGTAACCAGCAACCAAGAAGAAGTTGAAACCGCGGCGACAAAGAGCGATGTTTTGAACATGCATGCTGGAAAAAGTGAGAATCCACCCATCTTGTCCATCGCATGGGACGGCCATTTTGCTACTTCATGTCGACTGAAAAAAACATCACAGTTGCCCAGTGGTCAATTATAGGCCTATCAAGGCTCAGCATCAGAAAGCAGGGGAGCTTAATGGTCATTGGCTGAGCCCTGAACAACTTGTAGAGAACATTTGAGCAATCATGTTTTATGAAAAAAATGTCTTGCTCACATTACAGGGACAAAAGGTCAAGTTATTAAAATGCACCAATTTCCTTGTTGAATTCCCCTTACAATACGTGTTTTTATGAAGATTGACCCAGTAGTTCACGAGATATAAGGGTTTCAAAGGAAATTGAAATTTTTGACAATAACTTTCCTAAATCCCTGCTCTAATTTACCTGAAGTTTGATATTTAATGTTGTGCCATTATTATAAACAAGTACACCAAGTTTCATTAAAATATATATCAGCTTGGTTAAACCAATTGGAGACCCATCTGCATTTAATGCTGTTGCTTGTATTATGCACTTGGTTTTGGTGCACATAATAGGTGATGTGATTATCAGTAGTAAGTAGAGTGGACGAGGTGTTAGCTGAGTTCTACGTCAGTTTGAAGCTAAATAATGTCCCATCTCTTTTAACAAAACACAAACAACTTTATTAAGTTGTAGGTAACGATAAGCCTCAGAGAATTTTGAGGTCACATTGCCTCACAGGTCTCAAGCGACAGAGTTCAGGAAATAGTAATATGACCATTTTTGCTGGCCTCCTCTCATCTGACTAAATTAGTAGGGAGTGGGATTGTTGTGTTTTCTATTTTTAGCCTGTGACAACCGGCGTGACAACATGGTTTAAAGTCTGTAACTGTCATAGAAACTGGACTCGCACGGACAGTTACCATGTAAACAAAGCGTCGGTTCCGGTTCATACTGTAAGACGCACCCATCACGAAAAGGCTCATGGGGGATAAGAATGAGGGGGATAATTGTAACTACTACAGGCTGCCAGGTTGCTAATCCTGACAGTATAACACCACTACTACATAATGTCACTTTATTATTTTTATGTTGTATTTGTATGCATCTAGTCATTTTAACTATTCTTTTAATATATGTGCTGACTGTGTGTTTAATAAATGGCAATAAAGCAAGTCTAGGTCTAATACAAATTAAACAACCAGTTAAATCTTTAGTTGATTGCCTATCGATGAAAATGTGTCTGAACTAAGTCGGTTGTTGTTATTACGCATGACCCTAATGAGGACAAATATTATATAGAACAGAGGTATTCAATTAAAAGTCACGGAGGTCCACGACTAAAATTTCTTCCAATTAAAAGGTCCGAACCAAAGTCCGACTTCCCTTAATGTCTAGCCTATGTTCACATTTTTATATCGTTTCAATATTTAGTCATTTTCAACAGAGTGCACTTATATACGAAATATTTAGCAATGTTCCCATTAAACACCTTTGCCAGTCAAACAAATATAAGGCGTTTATTTCACATTCAAGAAAATGTGGCTCCAGGAACTTAAGGGTGCCACTTCTGGAAAAAACAGTAAAATATCTCCTGCGGAAATATATCAAGTGCTAAGCATTGAGTTAACATCTTTTACCTTTTTTTTTTTTTTTTTAAATCAAAGAGTTATCAGCCTAAAAAAAAACGGAAAGCCTAATTATTCAAGCAAAACAGGTCAACATGTTCAGTACACAATCAATAAAAATAGCTGTCCTCATGAAAAACTAATTCAAAATGAGCTTTGACACCACCTTTTCTTTTGAATATTTTTTTTAACTTCTCTTAATGAGAAAAATGAGTTTGTGACTGCCCTGCCAGTAACTTAAATCTGGGTTGGAACGGAGTCAGGTCCATTGGGATTTGGTAGATTATTTCGCACATCTGGGCTTTATGTTTTCCTTTAAATAATGTTTGTGCAACCTCATTTAAGCACTCCTTCACAACTTCCCCATCACTTGAACGTTTTTTTATGTTTCCCCAAAATCCATGATAATTTTACTGAATATTCGTTTGCATGCCGCTGGGCTGTAAACGAAAATGTAAAAATCTGTTATACTGCACTCGAAGTTCGATGTTTTGCGCGAGCTCACCTCAAACTTCAGCGGCTAACTTTGCACAAAAGGGCGGTGCTTTGATTAGTAGGGGCGCTTCGCAATGTTGCGACGGTTTCGGGGCATATGATGCACACTGGTTTTGAATCGGCTGCAGCCAGAACGAAACTAAATTTCTCCGTCCATTCATTTAAAACAACACGCATCGACCTCGCTAACTTATTAGCAAGGCATACTGTCAGCAGCACTCTCTTCCGGTCTGCTACGCAATTGGCAGTGGTTCGTAAACAAAAGATTTGATGGGCTCAAATCAGTGACGCCTTTTCCATATTAACTAGAATTGCAGCGTCAAGGTTTGCGAATGCGCCCTGAAAAAAAATCATGATAGATTGGTCATGGGTCCGGTCCGAACCATCTGTCGGTCCGGATCCGGACTGCGGTCCGCCATTTGGTGATGGCTGATATAGAATGCATGGATGGATTTAACTTGTCACTAAAATTAATAATGCCTTACATTACTGTGCTAAACACCACGAGACATTGTTCCCAACTATACACACAAAACACTTATGGAACCCACAGTTGCTTTTTCACATTATTAATAAAGTACTTTAATGATAGTAACATGAGCAGGCAATACATCTAATTTGGATGGTGGCAAACTGAAGTACGATTGTTATTCATTTTAAATAGATTCCGATGTTTGTCTCCAGTACCAATTATGTGTGAACATAAGCATGATTCTTACCGCTGTGGTGTGCAGCTTCATTTTGAATTTCTCCAGGTAGAGCCAGTGCTTCGACTCACTGGGGTCTAAGTCATGATAAAAGTCCCGTGCTGCGTAGCCAAAACTGTGGAACTTTCTGTCTGGGGTCAGCAAGATTGTGGTTGGTGTCTTCTGGTTGGACACTCCAGGATCACCACCCTCCCAACGCCTGGTTAAATTAGGTAATAATAACAATTATAATATACAAGATATGCCATTCATCTAGATTCACATTCTATGTATTCGTCCCTTTTAGAAGGATTAGCTAGTTACATGATGTTTTTGGGAGGTTAAAGTCCAACTCTCCTTAAAACAGGACAACACTTTTCCAACTATAAATGGGAACTTTCTGGTATAAAAACTGTTACAATGTGCAGCAAGAAGGCAGTCCATAAAACTTCCTGTTTCTGGTAATAGTCATGATAGAACATGCTCTGTTTAAAAAGGGAAGTCAACTCCCCGAAAAATGTTTGCAATTAAACGTTTTATGTGCCTTCACTAGTCTGAACATGGCATTCTGATTAATATGTTTGTGAAATATGAGTTACGCAGTTAATTCCACCCATTTTTAGCCATCTCAGGGAGCGGCCATTTTGTCACTTTCATCAACTGAAAATGGCGTCACAGTTGCACTGGGCTCAGCTAACAACCAATCATGGATCCCTTCAGAACACAGGTGAGCCGTGGTGAGTCGTTACCAGAGTCCTTTTCAACTATGATTGCATTTTCAGTCGACAGAAGTGACAAAATGGCCGCCCCCTGAGATGGTTAAAAACTGGTGGATTTTACTTCTCAACTCATAGTCCACAAATGCAATATTAATTAGAATTCCATGTTTAGACGAGTGGGTTCACAAAGAACATATACTTGTAATGATTTTATTTGGGTAGACTTCCCCTTTAAGGTAGGATTTCTGCATGCAGGCAGGTCTCCTACAATTGTGTCAACTCCCTTTCCTGAGCATAAAGTACTTAGTGGATTAAAGAACAAAATGGCTGATATTTTATGCCCTTTGGAGTTAACAAACAATAATTCTTTTCAAACAATCAATGAACTTACAAAAATGTATGCAAAACTATGTACTGTACACAATATAATAATGGCCAAGATTCAGGAATTTATCCTGCAAACTGCTTATCCTCACTTGGGTGAGCAGGTGGCTCTCCCAAGTCTTTGAGCAAGAGGCGGGGTACACCCTGAACTGTTCGCCAGCAAATCACGGGGCACAAATAGAGAAACATCTAATCAAACTCACATTGATTCTTTAATTAATTTAGCAGCCATGTTTATGGAATGTGGGAGGAAACTGCAGTAAATGCCAACGATGATAGCAAATAAAAAAAAAAAAAACTCTTAATAGATTTAAAAAGCTGATGGAAACTGTGTGCCGGGCACTTTCAAACTCATTAGATGACTAACAATATTTTCTTTGAAAGGCGCTTAGACCAGCAGCTTAATATGGAAGAAATCTCTGACTGCTTTCCAGGATTTGTGCTATGGTAGCATGCTCATTGCTCAACCAAACACGCCGCCTCTCAGGGTGGCTCCCAGTAAACCTCAGTAAAATGTTACAGTGGATATTTCTTTTATGCTTAGAGGCGAAAACTGGTGTGGAGGGAATTATGGAGGCAATTTTTGCTGGAGATTTGAGATTTGATATTTACAGCAGAAACATGAGTAAAACTCTGAAATCACCAGACTTATATTATTGTTGATCATTTCGCTTTACCGAATAATTTTGCTCTTTCGTGGCACAACACATTGCTGACAACAATGCCAAGAATGTGAGAAACCACAAGAGTTGCAACTTAAACACCTGTCAGCTGGTGTTGAGATCGAAACCATTCATGCCTGTGGAGCCAGGCGCTGAGGCTCACAGCTTTAACTTGGTGGGTCTTGGGGGGGCTCTGGTCAAGAGTCTCACAATTGTATTTTTACATCAATCGATCCAAAGTATTAGCATTGCTCGAAAAATATTAAATAAATCTTAAATTAAATTAGATTTCATGCGATCAGGGTTTTTGGAGTTGATCAGCGATTCCATCAGAAGATGGAGAAAAAATGCATTAAAAATCCCCAAGAATCCTCCCAAAACGGCTGATAAACATTAAATATAAAATGCAATGTTTACATGTTTACATCTCCCACCTTGACATCAATGAAATAAAATGCATTGAACATCGCATGGCAATCATGGGGGCGGAGCTTTTGCTAACACTATTGCTATCTTGGCTTCAACAGTTGGAAACTGTCAGGTTCTATCGCCGGTCGGCGAGGAGGAGGTGGACCCAAAATGCGAGGAAGCAGGGAAATGGGTAACTTAAAGGGAATTTATTAAATGGATCAAACAAGGACAAACAACGTGGCAGGGTGCCAAAACAACAAAGGTAAACTAAACGCGACTAACTGGATCAGAGGGCGAGGAACAAAGACAGTGACAAAATACGGAGTGACATGAACGTGAACGAGAGCAAGAACGAGATCAGAGAGCGTCCGTGACAGTCCTTAATGGAGCAATGCACTGACACTGAGTTGTCGGCAAGGGGTGTTTAAGTAGTCCAGTCATTAGGGGAGCAGATGGGAATCAGGTGTGTGACGTTAACGGGGAACAGGTGCGTGGCTGGTGGGGACGAGTGCTGAGGGGAAACGCCCCACTCAACTGACAAAATAAACAAAACCCAGGACATGGCAAAAATGTGAAAAATAATAACAAAAAACCTGACATGACCGACACGGGTCATGACAGAAACAAATCCATACATTTACTTTTCAGCTAAGTAGTCTACACTTGATCCTTTTCAGCTTGTTTTGGAAGTTGGCTGTGTTGCACAAGTCCCGGCGCCCACAGACAGCAATTATTAGTTGTTATAATTAAAGTGTTTTAGTTTTTTTTTTTTTTTTTTTAAATTGTTTAGTCCTATTGTTTGTCCACTTTTTACCCTACGTGTATTTAAAAAAGTTGAACATTCTTAAGGTCGTTAGGCTACAGCTGTAATTTGCCCCTTTCTATGCAAATTGTGGACTTAATATGTAATCGTGTCACGAGAATAACTCAACGCACGTTTGGCATGACCATGATATGTCTTGTATTCTTGTTAAACAAATGTCAACAATTGAGCTATTTCTATCTTTTTTCAAACAACATGTCTCCCTGCTGACGGCATCTGTTATTGGCTGAATGTGCGTGGCTGCAAGTTCAGGTACCGTAGCCTTATTTTTTTGGGATGCAAATAAAATGATTTTTTCACTGTTTACCAGTCAACAAATAAATAACTACAATAATGCCATTACTTTGTGATTGGGTGGTCAAAGGTGCAGACTTCTGCTTCTCAGGAAAAAAGCTTTTCGCTCACAAGAAATGCAAGAAGGCTAAAAATAGTCTAGCTTTCAGATACACTATGGCAACACAGAACAACTTCCGGCGAATGAGGTTGTGTTTGTTGTAATTTCTTATTTCGCAGAAACATATACATACTCAAATTATGTCGTAAAATAAAAAAAATGAAAAATGTCAACTGATTAGATTGGTGTAAAGTCTTGATTAAATATACTACAGTTGCCTTGTAATTGGATGATGACCAGTCATGATATATCAATTCTCTCGCTCAAAGTTAGCTGGGATAGGCTCGAGTTCACCCGTGATCCTGTGAGGTGATGGATGGATGTGAGTGTCTATAAAAATGTATTCCATCTTTGAAAAATGTGCTTTCCCCTTGAACGCTTGGACGAAACTTGAAAATATCTAACTCCAAGATCAACTGGTTGTTTAACTATGTTGTCCACAAAAATGACAAGACCTACCTCATGGTGTGTATGCACTCAGGCTCCTTTGTGAATGCGTAAGCATAGCCGCTTGATGTTGTGCCAAAGTCAATGGCCACCACCACCACAAAGGCCATTCCTGACGGAACCTGGTCTGTGTCATTCTGCTGCACAAACATAAAATTGACATTAAGGGGATTAGCGCATCAAGTGACATGCAATGGGTCTGCGCTTAACTAAACTCATACACATTAACTCGTACACATATTCACCACAGTTGCATTCAGTTATTTGGAAAATTGGAAATAGAGAGGACAGAATGAAACATCTAAATTAGAATGACCCTAAAGTCAAATAATTCCAAAATCTGGTTGGTGGAAAAAAAAAATATTTGCAGCATAAAAATGTCAAAACCACTTGTAGGTCATGTAAGTAACATGTATGGGAGCATTTTGGATGAAACGAGTCCATGTCTAAATTGGGTACCTCCAAATAAAAATATTATAGTTTTTTTTTTTTCCTGCCTCAGGTAAGTTTAGTGTGTCCACCGTCATTTAATCATGTTAAGGAGGCTGCAAACATAGTTGTAATGATACGCGCCGCCAACGCTAAGACTAACTTTGAAATGAAAGCTTACCAAATACATTGACGCGAATGCAATTGCCTCAGTGGCTTCTATCTTGAAGTTGTCCCCCGTTGTGGCAAGACAGCTAGTTTGTTATTTTTTTTTGACATTTTAGTATGCCTTGTCACAGATTTTATTGCCATTACATAGTGGCTACCAAAATCAAAACAACACCATCCTAAAATCATAATCAATCTCTAATTTAGGACACTAAATAACCGCTAGTTGATCACACCGTCATTGTATGGTATGGCACAAGTCTCCAGTGTTCGCGGCTAGAAGCTAGCTGCTAGCAGTTTGTGCCCGAGCGGCTGGCTACAGAGAGTATCTTTTCTTATTTTTAAATGATGTGGACATAGACTTGTTTTTCATTAACTCTCCAAGAAGAGGATGTGACTTAAATTGCAATTTGCGGTCTTTTTCATTCACAGTCCATACATCAAATAAGAAGCTATGCTGCCTTATATTTCACTTAAAGTTGTCTTCCTAAAAGGCCATATTTTACATTTTGAGTGGATTGTTTTTTTATGTAATGGGCAAAATTGTTTTATAAATTGAATGAAGAAAGTACAATGTATCGTGTTTATTTATTTAATTTTTGCTGATATGAAAAACGATCCATGACCCAAATCTGTGATCCGATCTGGACTGTTATTTTTTTTATCCAAAAGTGTAATGATGATTATAGAATACAGTGGCTCTAACTATTTTCGATGTAGGCAAGCCGTAGGAGCAAGTCTGTCCTTGGTTTTCCATACAAAATGGCTGACATGGCACAGAATTAACAGAATTTGAAGAAACAGAATGCTCCTTGTGAAGTGAGCACATTCATCAAGGTGTCCATTGCATCACAAACAATTTAAAGTTTACTACAAATTTATTGTTTTTAAAAATGTAGATCCTTATTCTGCATTTGTTGATACAACCACCATATCTTCAAAGGGTAGTTTTATGACAATTACAAATGCTAAATGTTTACTTAAAAACAGAGCCAATACACTTAATATTTCACGGTGGCAGCAATTTTACAGTGGAATGGATTCTATTTCAACCACTCTCTATGGGAATAATGTTTCTAAAAAGCACAAATTAGAAGTTGACAAATGGATTATGGTTGTGTTTGCATTGTTGTTGAGTTACTGCATGCATTTTATTTTTGACTTTGTCCTCCCATAACAAAAAGCCCAGAGTTGGAAACGTTATTAAGAATTTCCTTTCATGAATTTCTCTATTGGCTTGTTAAAATTAAAGTTTTCAAAAAGTTTGAACGTCACTAACATTGATGAAAAATATTAAAATAGAAGAATTACCTGAATGTGTGTAGGAGACAGTGGTGTGATTCCAGGGTCGCCTATACTCTTTGCTGGCGATGGATTAGCCATTTCATCTGTAGAAAGAGAAAACGATTCATGACCACACTGCACCATCTCAACAAGCATCTATTTTCATGAACTAAGAAAAAGATAAAGCCAAAAACAACTTTCGTCAAACGTTCCTGATGTAATGCAATTTGTTATTTGACCAAAATCGCAGAAGCAAAAACAAGAGACTTTTCACCACCGTATGACATCACCTAAGATAAAGAATCACTTACGCATGTTTGTTTGGCTCTTTATTTAATTTTGAAACAAGACCAACCTGACCTGAAGTACTGTTAAGAGAAGACAAACTTTAAGAAATACATACTGGAGTTATACAAATTATGCGGGCTCACACCGGTACTCGGTGTTGCCATCTTAGAGATTTTGCCAGTGTAATGAGAAACGGTCCTACTATTCATACACTTTTTTTCCCCAAAAAATGGAATTTGCACATTTAATTCCTGGTAAGAAACAAGTCACATTGATTTACATGCAACCCGGTGCAAGGTTTCACATTGCCAAAGACATGGTGACTATTTATATACAATAGAGTACTAATATAATTTATTTATATAGCGCATTTCACGGCTGGAGCTGTAAAAAAGCTCTTTCTATATGGTGTAATGTAAATTAGCAGGAAATTAGAACACAAGTTAAAACACTTAAACAATTGATACCAGAAGAACAGAAACAGCAACAGTCTCATGTTGAGTCGAAAGCCAAAGAACAAAAATGTCTCTTCAAACGAGGTTTAACATTCATATTATGTTGCCTTGTTCTTTCGTCTTTCTCTTTCTTGTTTCCAAGGTCAAGGTCACCTAGCCTCACCTATACAATTCTACAAGAGAAAAGACGGTGAGAGAGCTGGAGGGGTTGAGGTGTTACTCTTGACAACAAACATGGACTACCCGAGCCGTGCATTTTGACAACTCATTTTATTATGTCAAATTTTGTTGAACATTTACAATGTTTTCAGAAGGACTTTGTTAACGTAGGTTTAACAAAAGGGATTTTTTTTAACCACCCCTGGCAATAACTATGGAATCACCACTCCTGAGGCTGATCATTTAAATGTTACATTTTGGATAAAAATGACAAATTATGAATCTTCCACGAAACCATTTTTATTCACATTTTTTCTTTTATTTTTCAGTTCTAAAACAAATAACGGCATCAGACTGAATCTGATCATTCCTGCTGACTAATAATCAGCCAGTTCCGAGTGAGAATGCAGTGTCTAAAATCTGGGCAAAGTAATAATAAAATCTGAAGGTTCTCAGACCAAGGAAGAGCTCAACGTGTCTTAAAAATAGAAATTGCACAACAAAATAAATAAGGTACAAATTGGCGGAAACTGGGAGCGGCACGGTGGCCTCAGGTCGTGGGATCTATTCCAGCTCCGGAACTTCCTATTTGCATATTCCCCCCGTGCCTGCGTGGGTTTTCTCCGGGTACTCCGGTTTCCTCCCACATTCCAAAAACATGCGTGGCAGGTTGATTGGACACTCTAAATTAGCCCGAGGTGTGAGTGAGAGCGTGGATGGTTGTTCGTCTATGTGTGCCCTGCAATGTGCTGGCTACCAGTTCAGGGTATACACCGCCTACTGTGCGAAGACAGCTGGGATAGGCTCCAGCACCCCTGCGACTCTTGTGAGAAGAAGCGGTTCAGACAATGGATGGATGGATGGGTGGAAACTGGAGTCAACATGGAGTCAACATCTTAGGCAGAACTTTAAGAAACACAATTTAATTTACATACAGAAAAGCCAAACAAAAGACAAGTATAGTTTATTTATATACCCCTTAATCACTGAAATGACTCAAAGGGCTTCAAATGCTCATAGTAGACAAATATTAACAACATCCCATCATCTTAACTCACAGCACAGCAAGGAAAAACACAATAAAATTCCATGTGGGGAAGAAACTTTGCGTTGGGACCACAGATGGGGGAATCCTCCTTCCAGGCTGGATCCCGAGTGGACAACATTTAGCACATATTATGAAGTCATACAATGTTAGATGAAACATTGTGAAAGCCATCCGGAAAAAATCAAGAGAAAACAGCAAGGCTTACAGTGGGCTAAAGACAAGCAATCATGGTCTGTGGATGACTGGATGAAAGTCCTATTCAAGGATAAATGTGTATTTGTCAAGATGATGCTGGTGAAACTTTTGTTTGGTGCTTGACAACTGCTGAACAAAACCATGAAAATCTTTCCACAGTCATTGATGATGTGGCGCTACATGTCAGGTAAAGGCACAGTCATTACAGCTTCAATAAATGCACAAGTTTACAGTGAGCGTTTGGAAACTTGCTTTAATGGTTTGTTGGACAATGGCAACGGATCTCGTTTAAGCTCAAACCACATAGGATACTATACAGGTGAGGCTATTCATGTGCGTTTTAAAAGCAAGTAGTTCATGTCGCGTTGCAACATCTCATTAAACACCTTGTCCATTCAAACAGCAGTAAAAAGTCATCTGCAATCTTCTTTTTAAAAATAAATCACACGACATTTCAATTGAACGGAAGTGTGTCTCCATACGTGTGCCATTAGTTCTATTTGTCTGTCTTAATAACCTAAAGTGTTCTATGAATGCACACAATAATAATCATTTTGTCTGACTTATTATAAGCATCTTGTTGAATTGTCTCCCAGCAGGACATCATGTTATCCAATCCAATCAAATCCTTTTATCTACCTCACTCATCTTTCCTCTTGTCCACCCCTATGGAGAGGATGAGTGGTCTGAAGTCCCATAATACACTTTGCCAAGCAATTACAGAGCCGAATTACAGACCACCTGTGGCTACACCCTATCTAGCCACAATCCAATATGTTTTCCAGCAGCAATGGCAGTCAACTCCCCAAATCACCTTTACAACCGCTAGTTTGTATTTCTCAAAATGAATCATAAAAGGCGCACTTTAATCGCTTTCACTCTTACCCGAGGGGGATGAGTCAAAAGATATTACTGTACACAGAGTCCATAAAATTACTTTAATGGATCAATGGTCAGGGCCAGCAAGTTTTTTACAGAAGCACTGACCTGGATTTACAACTTAGATTCTTTATAGCATTACATTTTTTTCATTAATTTCCAACAATCGATTATCTTCATTTTCGAACGTTCCTTGTGGCTGCACTGCTTCTTGTGTGTGTGTGAATCCTACTTTTTTTTTTCCTTTTGTCTCCAATAGGAATTCAGATTTCATCCTATGCGGGGCCCTCTGAGGCTAATCTGCTCAGGGGCGTCTGAAGGAGGAATTGTGACTGATGTCACTTAAACCATTGGTTCCCAAAAAGGGCAACCAAAAATAACAAGCAATAAGAATGATAAGCAGAAAAATGGATGGATGATTATTTTCTGTCTTATTTAGAAACATATATTGTTGTTCATTTACTGTATCTACGCCAGTGACTTGGGTTCAACATTAGGTGGCCCAACAGCCAGGGGACACTGTGTCGTTGTGTCTGGCCACAACCCACCTATTGACACTGGGCTGACCAGGCCAGTAAAAATTTCAGTCATGGCTTCTGAAAATGGCTCAAAATTGCATTTTTAATTGAGCTGCAAACTTTTTGTATGGTGGTGAGCCAAGTGCTTTTTATAAGGTCATCAGGCTACACAAATGTAGCCTGAATTTTAGCCGACAAACATGTCTCGTACGTAGCCGATTTTTAATCGTCCTGGTGAATGCAGTCTGACTTACTCACATGGTATGTCAGAACGCTTCACGTCCACCACGATAAAAGTCCTCACAGTGAGACACATCCTACGTGGTTGTTAGATTGGTAGGAAGACAAGAAGACAGTACCCTCCTACTTACGTCGAGAGATTGGATGTGGCGAGTACATACCAACAATCAAAATGCAAAAAAAAAAAAAAAAAAAGCAACAGTCTGGAGGAAATATTGGAAAGTATATTTAGCATTTCAAATCATGCTACATTAGCCTACTGCAGTGCTTCTCAATTATTTCCTGTCACGCCCCCACCACCAATTTTTTACATTTCGTAATATACATGTTCTTTGTATATTAATGTTAGATTGTCAATAAAATATTCCTGAGCAAAGCTCAATAGATAAGAAATATAATTTTGAGGACTATTATTGTGAGGATCTCAAAACTCAGTACTCTGTTGTGCAAATATTGATGAGATGATAAATATTTACAATACGTTTTTTTTTTCTTTATTAACATTAACAAACCAAACACAGTTATATATACGTACATAATATAAAAAAGACAAAAAGAACAGCCAGGGTGATTTTAAACAAAAATGTTATATAAATAACAAAGCAACAGTTTTAATATGTTTATTTTTACTATATATGTCTCCTCCTCATTCTAAACAAAGCCAGGGCGTTCCGTTGTAACTCGTTTATGTCCAAATGAGCGAGAACAGGGGGATCTCGTAGGTTACTTAAACATGAACAAGTACACATGGGCAAGAGAGTCGACGGGAAAAGGCACAGCTTCTATATAACTTCATATCATCTTTGATATTGGGTAAAACTCCACACATTAATTCATCAGACTTTTTTTGTACTTCAAATAGACTCAACTGTTATGAAATGTGGTAAATATAGTCACTCCCTACATTTATCTTTAGTCTTAAAGAGATGCCCCATTATGTCGCTGGATCACACTTGTTGGGACTCAGCTATCTGTTTTCTTATGTATCGAGCTGATTTGCAAGATTACAATATGACAGCTCCTCCATGGACACGTCGACAACCATACAGTGTGTGTTTTGACAAGTAGCTTAATGCTTTCTTGGTTGTGACAGCATTGATGTGCAGTCCATATGCAAATTCTGCAGCGACTGACAATGAGCCCAGTTAGTATTGTTGGCAGCATGGAGACATGGCTCATTGGTAGAGTGGTCGTCTTCCCAGCCAAAGGTTGTGGGTTTGATTCTCAACTGTTGTGACTGTGTCAAAGTGCCCTTGAGCAAGTTACTGAACCCTACATTGCTCCTAGTGGACCTGGCAGTACCTTGCATGGCAGCAGCCTCCTGTTAGTGAATGAATGAATGAGAGGCTTTGTAAAGGGCTTTGAGCACCATATTGCAGAGATAAAGCGCTATATAAGTGCACTCCATTTTGTGTTTAGGATGAACAAATATTTGACTTGGTTTAGTCTTGACCAAGAACTAGTTAACCTTTTGGAGAAATGTGACTTCCACATTCAACAAAGATGTTCACTGAAAGCCAAGACATAGCAGCAAAATAACTTGATTGTTTTATGTTGTTCTTTTCTTTAATGCTTTTCTAGTGAGTTTGGTAATCGATCATTCTTTTCATGTGACAGTAAGCCCAAAGGACAGCCATGATATCTCATGGATTTTTACAAACTGTGCCTGTCCATCATGCAAATACTTTGATTCAAAAGTTGACATTGGTTTTATCCGGGTCGACAACGGAATGAACAAACAGTTGGTTTGAAAATGGACAACAGCAGCTTGGTTCAGAAAAACATTGCTGGCAAAGACTGAGAGGAGGGAGAACGAGCAAAGCCTCCATTGTAATAATAACAGAAGAAGAGGAGACTCATTAAATTGTGTGAACGTAGCAAACTAAGGTGACACACTCAGAAAGCCTTCAAAGAGTCATGTTCATTCCACATGAGAGGGGTTGCAGTAAAATGAGGTTGGACAGAGCATCTGCTGTTTCTTTTAGCCATCTGATGTCCCTTTATTCATGCCATGCCGAAAAAGAGGCAATGCCCCAAAAGCTTCCCTCTCACTGCCCCACTCCAACAAACTTGGCCATGAGCCCAGATACACAAAGCAGGGAAACAGCCTGACATCAACTTCAGCCATGACACACAGTGTTGTTACACAAACCATTCACAGGTCCTCAAAATATCCTCTCAAAGAATTCAGAAAACCGAACTTCCGTTCCATTTTAAATATTGCTGATTGTGGTAAAGAAGAGTAAATTTATTTTTAATATATTCCACAGTAAAATTGGTTGGGAAGAGAAAATTCAATCACTGTAACGAGTCTTCATTAATTTATCACTTCCTTCTAACAGTTTCATGAAGGATGATTTTTTTTGTTTGAGTTCCTTGAACTCCATTGCTTCCATTGTACATATGGAATATTACAATCGAAATTTTACAAGGATTTTGAAATCAGAGTCAGGACAAGAAAGTCAAGTGACAGTGTTGGTGTCTTGTACGCTATTCCCGCAGCTCTGAAAACACACATTTGGTTGTGTGACAACATTAGCTGGGCAAATGAGTTGAACCTATTTTTCAATAGGTTTGATCAAATGCCTGACCCCGCTCAGGCTCCCCTGCTGCAGCCACCACCAACCCCTCCTGCCACTGCGAACGAGACCCTCTCTCCCCCTCTCTTTCTCCACAGGCTCCAGTTCCCAGCCTCATCAGACAACCACCACTGATTCCTGCTCAGCCTTGTTCCTCACAACATCTCAGGTGAAGAACCAGCTGAGGAAGATGAAGGCGAGGAAGGCAGCAGGCCCAGATGGGATTAGCTCCCAGCTCCTCAAATCCTGCGCAGACCAGCTGTGTGGAATCATCCAGCACATGTTCAACCTGAGCCTGAAGCTGAGCAGAGTCCCCCAGCTGTGGAAAACATCCTGCCTGGTTCCGGTTCCAAAGACACCCCATCCGAAGGAGCTCAACAACTTCAGACCAGTGGCGCTGACGTCTCATCTGATGAAGACCCTGGAGAGACTGGTCCTCGTCCATCTGCGCCCCCTGGTCAGCTCCTCAATGGACCCACTGCAGTTCGCATACCAGCCTGGCATCAGTGTGGATGATGCCATCATCTACCTGCTCCACACTTCACTCTCCCACCTGGAGAAGGCAGGGGGCACGGTGAGGATCATGTTCTTTGATTTCTCAAGTGCTTTCAACACCATCCAGCCCGCCTTATTGGGAGACAAGCTGGAGCAGGCGGGAGTGGCCCACCACTTCATCACATGGATCCACGACTACCTCACAAACCGGCCACAGTACGTGAGGACACAGGACTGTGTGTCTGACGTGCTCCTCTGCAGCACGGGAGCGCCGCAGGGAACTGTTCTGGCTCCCTTCCTGTTCACCCTCTACACCTCGGACTACAAATACAATTCCACAACCTGTCACCTGCAGAAGTTCTCTGATGACTATGCGATTGTCGGCCTCATCACTGACGGTGACGATCGGGAGTACAGAGGGGTTACGCAGGGGTTCGTGGACTGGTGTCAGCAGAACCGCCTCCAAATCAACGCTGGGAAATCCAAAGAGCTGGTGGTGGATTTCCGCAAGCGTCGGCACTCTCCACCTGCACCAGTGAATATCCAGGGAACAGACATTGAGAGGGTCTCAACTTACAAGTACCTGGGTGTTGATCTGAACAATAAACTGGACTGGAGCGACAACACAGATGCTCTCTATAGGAAGGGTCAGAGCAGACTCTTCCTACTCAGGAGGCTGAGGTCCTTTGGCGTTCGGGGAACACTCCTCAGGAACTTCTATGACTCTGTGGTTTCATCAGTCATCTTCTATGGAGTGGTCTCCTGGGCAGGAGGCATCTCGGGCCGGGACAAAAAGAGACTGGACAAACTAGTGAGGAGGGCCAGCTCTGTCCTGGGCTGCTCCCTGGACTCTGTGGACTCAGTGGGGGGCAGGAGGATGATGGCAAAACTGTCATCAATGCTGGACAACCCAGCCCACCCACTCAATGACACTTTGAGAACACTCCACAGCTCCTTCAGTGATAGACTGTTACACCCTCGTTGTACCAAAGAGAGATTTCGCCGCACCTTCCTGCCGACTGCTGTCAGACTTCTTAGCAAGAACATTGGGTCAGGCCTACAAACGGGAGGGCATTAGTGCAATTTTGCAGTCCTAGGATGCAATATACACTACTACTGTACTTTCATCCAATGGTGTACTTAAATATTGACCAATGATGTATTTTGTTTACCATTACAGTATTCTTATTACAGTACTTCTAGAACTGCAGTATTTCTACATTGCAGGACGTTCACTATTACAGTACTTTTATCATTGCAGTATTTGCTATCATTGCGGTACTTTTACTATTACAGTACTTTTATCATTGCAGTATTTTTCTATCGTTGCAGTACTTTTACTATTACCATTGCAGTATATTTTATCATTGCAGTACTTTTTACCATTACAGTACTTTTATCATTGCAGTATTTTCTATCATTGAAGTACTTTTCTATCATTTCAGTACTCTTAGCATTACAGTACTTTTATCATTGCAATATTTTTATCATTGCAGTATTTTCAATCATTCCGTAGTTTTTATCATTACAGCGTTTCCCCCTATGTATAATGGAGAGGCATTAGCCGTGTTTCCTTACACTAGATACGTTTATACTGTGTATATTTGCATGCTTTTTATGAATGTCTGCTGCTAATGTTATACATTAACGGCTACATTACGCCGCCGACTCTGTGTGATCTATATCTTTGCTGCTGTAACACCTCAAATTTCCCCATTGTGGGACTAATAAAGGACATCTTTATCTTTATCTTTAATCAGAACTCTGTGTTAATACTAGTTGGGCTGCATACAACATATTCTTGTAAAAAAAAAAAAATAATAATGTTTCGCAAGGAGGTTGAGGACCCAAATGCAGGGAAGCGAGACAGGGAGTGGTTACCAGGGGTATTTAATTTTAAGTAAAAATGCAAACCATACTAAGTAAACATATTTTCACAACGATACGGTGCACTATAAATTCCCAAATCTTCTCCAAAACAGACGGGGCACCCAATAATGGGGTGCGTCTGGTGTACAGACGATCTATAGATCTGTGAATGTGTTATTGTCATAAGCAACGTACCAGATTAATTTAGAGCATTTCACAGTACATGTTAGCACCCCCTCTTGGCAAAGTCTGAGTCTGTCCCAAAGCACAACTCTCTAACCAGGCATTTGATTGGCTGAGGTTGAAGGACTCCCAGAATGCTTTGCAGCACTTTATACATGTTTTGAGTTAATTTTATTTCTTTTTGGGATATGAATTGCATGAGAGATACATGGTTTGTGTTAATTGCAATTATTTGTTTGTTGTTTTGGTTGTTTCATTGTTTGCTAGTATGCTGTTCAGTTAATATTGGGTGATAGTTTTGGTTTTGATTTAAAACCATGACTGTAAGTACTAGGGCTGGGCAATTAAGCAAAAATTTACCGTTACCGAAATGTATTACAATGACCCGCATCATTTTGCCCATCTCGGTAAATTTGGGTGTAATAAAAAAAAAAAAAAAGAAAAGAAAAGTCTTTCCTGTCTGCGGCTACGTTCATGCCCCTTTAGGACGGCTGCAGCGCGTGTAGTCACGTGACTCCACCCATCTGAACAAGAAAGTAAACAGAGACGCGTTCGTTGCTGGCAATTCAAATCCAGAAGTGGCAAACACGGATGAAGACGAAGTAACGTTAGTTGAAATTGTTCCTGTCGCGCTTGTCCCGAAAAGAAATTCGACATCTGTGATTTGGAAATGTTTTGGGTTCCATAAAGACGATGTTTGAGCAAAAGAACATGAACTACAAAGTGCGTTGTAAGCACCCGAAACAGCGCGTCCATCCTTTTCTTTTTCACCACCCTCAACACAACCTTGCTGTTGACTTGGAGCTTGTGCAAAAAGTTCAAAGTGAGAAGCAAGGTTCGACAAGTGACAACAGCCCATTAAGGGAGTCGACACCATACGAGAGAACGTCTCAGAGGTGGACGCGATAGCCGAGCACATAGCTAAAGATTTAGCTCCTCTAGTTACAGTGGAGCGCACAGGATTTAAACGCCTCATGAAAGTAGCCGACAAGAGGTACGAAAATATTTGTCGCAAACCGCACTTCCCGATATGGACATCATCGGGACGGGAGCGTAGACATGTCAAGCATTTTGCGTCCACATCCGACTTGTGGTCGAGTCGCAACATGGATCCCTGTTTGAGCCTGACTGTGATAGACAAGTGGTGACTGCGCATCAGAGTACTTGAGACGGTACATTTTCCTGATGATGCACACGCGTTTATTTGGCATTGGCATTCCATTGACATTTTTTTCATTTTATTTAGCATTTTGTTTACAGGCGACTAGCCCTTTTGCACATGACATTATTTATACTGTTTACAAGATACCTTTACACAAATCTAGGCCTTTGCAAATGGCATGACAGCATCTCGGCGCAATCTATTTGTAGAAAAAGATTTTGTGAGAGGTACCCTTTTTCTCCTGTTCTTTGTGACATTGTTCAATTCATGCAAAGCAAGCTATTTTGAATGTTTATACAAATGAAAGTAATGTGTACCAGTTGGTCAATAAAAAAAGCAGTTAATATGCATTTCCTGCATTTATTTTGATTTTGGTCCACGGGGGGAATTTATCGTGCATTCATCGTTATTGAGGTAAAATTGCTCAATTTATCGCGATATTGATTTTAGCCCAGCCCTAGTAAGTACAATACAATACAATACAACTTTATTTATAAAGCGCTTTTCACAACAGGTGGAGCTGCAACAAAGCACTTTTTATATCGTGTAATATAAGGTATATATGATCTAACATCAAGTAATGTGGTCATTAGTGACATCCCTCTCTCGACAATGTGGGTCTGTTAATGGCAATGTGTCAGACACACTGCTTGTTGAGTTGTCGCAGAAGCTGCCCTAGCCTCAGCGGGACTGCTAATAACATGTGACTTACTCATTTTTACCTCAACAGTGTATTTCTCAAAATGTATGCTTACATACCTGCAAACGAACACAATAAGCATGACAAGGCAAGAAAAAAACATGAAAGTATATTCCAAAATCAAAAACATAGACCATGATAACTATTGCGATTTGCATGTTTGAGGCCCCTTAACAATGTGACAATAGAATGTGGCGACAGAAGCCAAGTCCATTAACACCTTTTGGGAATGTAGGGTTGAGTAACTTTTAATGAAAAAACATATGGTAAATTACTTATCGGTGACAAGGTGCCATTATGCAAGGAACACATTCATGGCACACAAAATTAGATTATTTGGAGTGAGTAGACGAATGGCTGGATCCCAAAGTAGTTACGCTTTGCGTGCCTTTCCTGTTATGTGTGGGAAATGTTCTATTCTATGCTGAAAAACCAGAATACAAATTCATTTCCAGCACACCTCTACTACTCCTAGCTGTTTAAAATTTCCAAAGTGGAACATCAACAACCCAAATACGCGGGTGGACTTTCTTCCATATCGCAGGTTCAACTCTGAGGCGGTTATGACATTATACATTATATTGACTATTTCAGAAACTATAGTCACTTTCACACTTTACTGCACTAAAATGGCCTCTCAGAGGTGTAACAGTAAAGAAAAGATGTATTTGTCTAACCGTATCAGACAGACCTAACTGAAACAGGGACGTTCCAAATCCAAAACACACATACATTTAGGATTTCCACTTAAGGATTATCATTGAATGTGTGGCAATTTTAGTCAATTACTTCAAGGCAAGCAGGAATTGTTTATGTTACTCAGAAGTTAAACTTCAGACTTTCCTTACATGCTGGTGGTATCCCACCATTGTTATGTCTCTGATACTACTTGGGAAGGTGAAAAAATAAATCTGCCTCTCTTCGTCAACACGCCAATCACACATCAGTACTGTACACATAGAACAAGGTGAAAAAAAAGATGCCTTTGCTGGTCAGTGTGTACTGGCTATTGATGTCGAAAAAACAACCCCTCGAAAGAATAACAAATCATGTCTGTGATGTCATTTCACATGATGGTGCAACATCCTGTATCAAGTTACTGCAGATTAGTTTAGCTGTTAGGGCAAGGAGGACACATGGTGGAGAACTTTGTGGCAGGCTAGGGAACAATGTCGCATTCAAGTCACATTAGAAATAATCAGAAATAACAGATTTGCACACCAATTCAAGTTCTGCTTTGGTACACACTACCCGCCACTAGAGCTGCAGCCTTGTAACATCTGCTCCCTTCTGACTTTGTCAAGCCCCAAGGTACTAGTTTGCATTTCTTCAACCAACGTAGATTTTTACACTGGCCTGACAATCACTCCAGGACATCAGGTCACAGGCACAGGCCAAATACCATTCACGATGGTAAAGTTTTTGTTGAAGTCCCTCAATTTTATTTTGTCAAGAGATTGCATGTAATCAAATCATCTGGACCCAGGTATTTTTTAAGTAGACTATCTACATCAATTTAAACAATCCATATGGATCCAAATGTTAGTTTATGCAGCCACTTGATGAAATAAAATTGAGTAAATTCAACACACCATTTTTTTTTTATTCTTTCAGAGGAGTGTTGCCAAGATGTGAGATGTCACTAGCAATACACTCAGTCAAAAGTGTTGGGACTAATATGGAGTTGATCTATATATTTCAGTATATATGTGATTCACCTGAATTACATTTGTGAGGTAAGTTTTACATGGGTTTTTTGCGCTGCATCTTTGTTCTAATTGATCCCAAAAGTGTTGAGTCACCACACACCACATTATCATATTTGGAGTTAGGGCTGGGCGATATGGCTAAAAAACTATATCGGTAGGCATGCACAGGGATAGAGAACAACGTAGCTTTAATAGCACTCCAATCAATTCAACAGAGCTCAATAACTCACTTTCATTCTGGAGCATACACGACGACGAAAAGTGTAGCAATCTGCCCCGAGCAATTCTTGTTAATGCGGCTTCATGCAAGTTAATTTTTCACAAACGTCTGAAAACAACCTAAGAATCTTTGAAGAATTCTTGAAAAAAAAAATTCCAAAACCAAAAACCTGTGAAACATTGTGGTTATAAAATAATCAACATTAATATTCTCTTTGACCCGCTTGGGTGTATTTATTAAATAGTAATAATAATAATAATAACATATAATAATAACATTGTATTTGCAGTACTTATAGAGTGCAAAACATGTCACCAAACAATGGGTTTGAGGCAGAATAAATGATACTAAAGCAAAGATTAAAGATTAAAGAAAAGTATCCACTTGGCCTGGTTACTGTAAACATCCTGCATACAGCAAAATAATAAAAGAGTAATTCAGAATTCCAGCCACGCAGACAGTTCATTTATTATGTGCGGCAATGACTCATTTTTAGTAGAAGTCTGCATGAAATGAGATCAAAAAGTCTCTCCTCATTTGCCCTAAATATTTCTCCTGCATCGCTGCTCTGTCACTCCCTACACACTGGACTTTATTTATATCCACACTACCGCATGACATGGTCTTTTCTGCGTGTCACTCAACATCGTGCTTTATGTGCATGCGTGTCACATCATGAACACGTTCTCTTCACCTTTGTTTTTGTAAAGTTAACAAATACCTAAAAAAAATGGATTTAACAAAAAATCTGAATTGGGTATCAGACCATGCAGTGTGAACATCAATCTCTTCTATCTGACTGTGACATGTAGCTGCCGGATGAAAACTACATGTAAATGTAATATTCTGCACCTCGCCCTGTATTCGGCGAACTACTTTGATTTATGCGGAGGCCTTGGAAATCAGTGGTAAATTCTAAGACGTAGAAATCGCAAAATTGGCCACCAGCTGATAGGCAGTCAGCTTGACAGCTCACAGTAGCATGATGGGAAAATGTCAGTACACTGGCAGGTGTCACTCCTTGCGGGGTTGGTACAAGCGAAAGTAGGGCAATACACTTCTCAAAATGATGAGAGAAAGGACCAGTTCACTTTTGACAGTGTTGGAAGTAAGCAGTTTAACAGTAACAGCTAGCTTCTCAGCAAAAGTCGCTAGCTGTTCATCAATCTAAACAATTGCTGTACCATGTATCGCCACTAGGGCTGCAGGTGAGCTGGTGATTATTCGAGGTGACTTTGGAGGAGATATGGGGTACACCATGGACTGGTCGTCAGCCAACTGCCGGATAAAATGAGTACCAAATCATCATCAATACCGCTTAAGCTATACAGGGTCCCATGAGCCTACCACAGCTGACTTCAGGCAAAAGGCAGACAACACCCTGAATTGGTCACTCGCCAGTCACAGGGCACAAACAGACACTGTTAGGACTAGATGTGATCGGCTTGCTAGATGTGATTGGGGTCTTTCGGTGGCTGCGCGCCTGCTTTAATTATGTATTTCTCAAATATATTTCTATGCCTTGTGTTTTATTTCCCCTTGCTGTTCTATTTGCGGATTTTGATTCGCTAAATAAAACAATTAAATAAAAAAACTGCATTACTGTCACGTTGGTGCGGCGGCTCCTACATCACTTCCGCCTATTCCCCAAGAAGCTGGCGCAGCGAACACAGTGGAACATTTACGTTTCTCCTGACAAACTTGCAACAATGCAGTGGTTCACTCGGGCTACAAGATTGTATTAATATAATGTCTGGATATCGTGTGAAATATTTAATAAAACATTTCCATGTTTTCCCTCCCATTACAACAGTCTGATTCCCAAAGCAACTGAACATTGATGTGACATCTTTGATAGGCACGCAGGACACCGAAGGATGACCCTCGCAAAAGTAGCAATAAATTTACTTTCTTTTTTTTAATCATTATTATTGGACCTTCAAAGTTCCTGGAAATTAGAGTTTCTCAGGACCTGAAATGGCCAACATCAACTCCATTCAGAAAAAGACCCAGCAGAGGATGTACTTCCTGAGACTGCTGAGGAAGCAAAGCTGCCCCAAAAGCTGTTGAGACAGTTCTACATAGCAGTCATAAAATCAGTTCTATATTCCTCCATCACAGTCTGGTTCGATGCAGCCACAAAAAAAACCAAAAAACCAAAAAAACGGACAAGATCCGATTGCAACGGACAGTCAGGCCTGAGGAAAAAAATCATGTGTCCACCTGCCCACTCTTGAGGACTTGCACACTTCAAGAACCAAGATGAGAGCTCAGAAAATTCATCTGTTCTACAACTATCGTAGTATTGTAAGTATTACACCACTGACCATTTTATTTCAGGTCTAATGACTGTCCAAACTGTTGCACAGCTCTCATTTCTGCCCAATGGTGCCTCTACATTATGTATAGTTTTTCTATACCGATATGCCACATCTTAGTTGCCTGTTACTGTAATACGAGCATAGTTCATACTGCCGGAGACTTACTTGGTCAATAAAATGATTCTGATTTTGATTTAGAAACTCAGAACATACAAACACAACAAACAGAGGCGCAGGCCACCAAAGGACACTAATCACATCTAGCAAGCCGATCACATCCAGTACCGACACCGTCACTGAGCGGGAACTGA
Source organism: Idiotropiscis lumnitzeri (assembly GCF_059441095.1). Lineage (NCBI taxonomy): Eukaryota > Metazoa > Chordata > Actinopteri > Syngnathiformes > Syngnathidae > Idiotropiscis > Idiotropiscis lumnitzeri. Next base: position 19,102,521 of record NC_142399.1, on the reverse strand, counting down.
ACCAACATTCCTAGCACCAAAGTCAGGCAATTGTACCACTATTCCATTTGTTACTGATTTGAAAACGTAATAAAATTGCAAATGAGAAATGATTCATGGGTATTTTTACTAGCTGCAAGGATTTAAAGAAATTGAGTGTAATTCAAATTCAAGAATATAGTACGATGGGATATACTTTAACCCACCCATTTAATACTGGACAATTGGTTGCCCTTTACCTGCTTACATTACTGTGTATTAAAACACTATTACAAAATGATATCAGGCTTTAAATGGAAAATGTGTAGGATTTAGTGACATTTGAAGCACGCGCACTACGGTGCCTCAGAGGGACCACACCTCGTAAGCCTACCACCAATTTCTTTCGCAGCAAATTTGTGATAAGGCGATTGTCTCCTTCGGGTCCTCATAGGAGAAAGATGGCGGGTACACATGACAGCGTCCTGTCCAGTGAGGCGCCACCCATGTAATATAATAAGGAATTACTAGACCCATGATTGTATATATATATATATATATATATATATATATATATATATATATATATATATATATATATATATATATATATATATATATGTATATATATATATATAAACATATATATATGTTTTTTATGTGCGTTGATTATCTTGCATATTATTGAAGTTAGTGGCTTTTTGAATTTTGAAAAATCCAAACATTTTACACACTCACATTGTCCCTTTAACTACAGTAGTGTTTGTCACAATCACCATTCTTTTTATTATAATTTTGTGTTTGATTTAAAAGGCGATTTAACCTGACTCACTTCATGTGATGTTTCATAAATATTTAAAATAGTGAAGGTTTGCCAAGAGGGGCGTAGTGGCCCACCCACCGCAGCCAAGCCTGGAACACTGCGCTACCTGAGGACATGGTGCAGACTTTTTTTTTTTTTTTTTGCTGCAGTGTCTCAACTCTAGTGGGGTGGGCCGTGATCCAGCTCAGCACCGTTATAGAGCGCCAAGTGTCAATATGAAACTGTCATGAATTCCACAAGATGGCAAAGTTAACTCTAAAGGGGTGATTAAGTTTGAATGTCGCCATATTGTCCGCAGTGATGGTAGTCTCGGCCAAGGAAGTGATGTCCACACACACACTGCGGTTCCCGTTAACAGAAGGAGGCAAAGGCTACAGCGACCTTTCGCTGCGTTCGAAAACATTTTTCCGAGCTCACACACGCCAGTGGAGGTTATTTAGAAGAGGAAATCATCTCTTAGCACTTTGGCGGTCATAACCCAACACGATGCGCACGCTAAGAACGATGAGTGAAGTGTGTTAAATGAGCCTACCTGTTATAATGTTGTCTTCTTTGGTCGTCATCGAGCCTCCTAGTTTCGCCTCCTCCCGAGCCTTCTCCCCAATGCAGCTACACCAAGCAATTTTCTTCTTTTCGTAGGATAACCCGGACAAAAAAAATAAAAATAAAATAATGATGATAATAGCGATTCGGGGGGTGAAGAGTTTTTTTGACTAGGAGCTTGCAAGTTCACTTCCCTTAGCAACGTCCTGTGCTCGGGAAAATAAAGCACATGGAGACATGGAAAGGCAGGAGGTCTGTGAAGTGTAGGAGGAGGGGAGGGGAGGGAGGGAGGCACTGAGCAGAGAGGATGTTGGGACCCCACACTGCTGCGGCTGCTCTCAAAGCCCCGCCCATCACATTCTCGGCTGTCCTGGCCTGGAAGACAGTACGAGTTGACCACCCTGCTGCAGCTTGGCGCAGGACATCCTGCATCATGCTTTGCTGTCCAAAAATATGCCGACATGCACATGTTTTGAGCCAAAAGAACTCTACTCTTTACCGATGGTAGAATTAGATGAGGAAGGTAGTCAGACCCAATTAACATTTTTTTGCACAATGTAGAATACCCTATGAAATGCGAAATCTTCCATCTTATTTTACTCAGCAGTTGTCTTATTTTCCTCAGTCTACAATCGCTTCAGGTAGATACAACAGAATATTGATTTATTATTCCTGAATGATTATTCTTAAAACACAAAGTAAAGAGCACGGGATTTGGAATATTGTGCATTATTGTTGCAGCTCCTATACAGTCAAAATCGATTTGGGTGAAAATGAGTCAGTGACTTGGTTTAAGTTTGACATCCACCAGGTTGAAATGAAGAAGGGACCAAAACGCTTACATTTGTTTGATCTTGTGGAATTGAAAAATGCACCTTTATTCAATGGTGTACTTATATTGACCAATGCTGTAATTTGTTTATCATTACTGCATTTTCTTTTATCATTGCAGTACTTTTTATCATTGCAGTATTTTTATTTATTTATCCTCTGTACCCTGGACAGACTTCCCTCTGCACTATGGACAGACATTAAGAGTGTTTCCTTACACTTGTACATGTTGAGGGATGTAAGTGTGTATATACATGTGGATTTGTGTATATAAGTATATCGTACTGTGGATCTTCCCATAGGTTTGCTTTTTCTGAATGTTTGCTGCAAATGTTATATATTAACGGCTACATTATGCCGCCGTCTCTGCGTGATCTATATCTTTGCTGCTGTAACACTGCAAATGTCCCCATTTTAGGACTAATAAAGGCCATCTTTATCTTTATCTTTCTTTTAATCTATAAGAAAATCATAATTATGCACCCCCGAGTCTAAACATGAGGGTCTGATTATTTTTGTGTTTAGAGCATGGGATGGCAAACTTTTTGATTGGTGGGCCACAATGGGTTCTAAAATTTGACAGGAACAGAAGGATGGAGTGTTTTGGTAACCTCACCTCATCTGAGAATAAATAAAACATTTAATTTTATATGAAAATGAACAAAAGCATCACAACAAAATGTCTGTCTTTGACACGCCACAGTATTTAGAAAATAAAACATGAACATGGTTTATTCATTTCATTTTTTTTCAAGTTCGGCGGGCTCGATTAAAACGTTTAACGGGCGCATGTGGTCCCCAGGCCTTAGTTTGCCCATGGCTTTGCTAGAGGAATATCAATTAGGGAAAGAATTTCACTATTTTTTATCCATCTCTGGGAGCTGCCATTTTGACACTTTACTGTAACACTCGCCATTATCTGTACCGCTTCTCCTCACGAGGGTCACGGGGTTGCTGGAGCCTATCCCAGCTGTCTTCTAGCATTAGGCGAGTACACCCTAAACTGCCAGCCAATTGCAGGATACACAAAGACCACTCACACTCACACTCACAATCACACCTAGGGACAATTTAGTGTTCCATTAACCTACCATGCATGTCTCTGGAATGTGTGAGGAAACCGGAGTACCCGGAAAAAACCCACACAGGCACGGAAAGAACATGCAAACTCCACAGAGGAAGGCTGGAGCCGGAATCAAACCCACAACCTCTGTACTGTGAGGCCATCACGCTAACCAGTAGTCCACCTTGCCACCTATTGTGAAAGCAGTTTGGTTAAAAAATACCAATCTCTTTGGTTTACCTTATGGTTTCATTGGCCAATAGATGGGACATAATTTGAACAATTTGGGTGGTTACAGTACAACCAATTTTGTTGGTTAGCCAAACAACCACTGAAATTGGTTACAGGTAGTACACTTCACCAGCCTGACTGGTATAGTCAGAGAGAACATGTTAATTTAATAAATTTGAGGATAAGCGACTTGGATAATGGATGGATGGATTAATTTATATACCGGTAATTGTAATTCATACATTTCATTTAATTAACCAATGAACACTTAACCCTAACTAGTGGAGAAATATCTTAGTTTTAGTATAGTATATATTGTATTGTATTGTATTGTCGGTGGAAATGAAGATAAAGATAAAGATGGCCTTTATTAGTCCCACAACGGGGAAATTTGCAGTGTTACAGCAGCAAAGATATAGGTCACACATAGATGGGGGCATAAGTTAGCCGTTAATGTATAACATTAGCAGCAAACATTCAGAAAAAGCAAACCTATGTGAATATAATGAAGTGGCACAGTTGATGACTGGTAAGCACATCTGACTGACAGTGCAGAGGTTGTAGGTTTGAATCCATGGCCTTCCTGCACATACCCCAGTTTCCTCCCATATTCCATAAACATGCATGGTAAGTTATTTGCACATTCTAAATTGTCCCCAGGTGTGGACGGCTGTTCATCAATGTGTCCCCTGCAATTGGCCTTTTCTTTTTTTTTTTTTTCTTGGGGGGGGCAACTAACCAATATCTTGGTTAAAATGACCCATTGGTATCGGGTGGCCCTGTCAGCAATATAGATTGGTTGAAAACACTACAATTCTAAATTGGTTGTTTTTAACCAAAGGATTGGTCGGACACATAACGACCAATTTGATTGAAAAGCTAATACTACTTCTCATTTCTTGCTAAAATCCCTACCAAAATTTCTAATTGTCTTGATGTTGCAAATGTTTTTGGGGATCTCCAACCCCATTTTACATTTAAAGGGGTAGTCACCCGCCAAAAAATATTTCCAATAAAATGTGCAATGCGCCTGATATTGCTTTTGTGGAATATGAGTTAAGCAGCAAAATCTACCCGTTTTTAGCCATCTCACGGGCATCAATTTTGTCACTTTGTCGACTGAAAATGACATCACAGTTGCTCAGGTAACGACCAATCAGTTTCTCAGGTAACGACCTGGTTTCTGAAGCTGAGTTTGACACCCATGCTCCAAATTGTCCTTTGGTTTGAGTTGAAATGATTAGTTGTTGTTGTTGGACTCCTGCAGCTGTCTGGTGACCAGTCCAACTAATGAAGAGCAGTATAGAAAATATATGGAAGGTACCTCAATAGTGTATTGGATCCACTGTCGCCACTGAAAGAGTAGTTTGGAGAAATTTAACTTGGAACGGCAAGGACTCATACAAAAGGGCCAGAAGACAAAAGGATGAAGATAAATGAAAAGAGTCCAACAACAATCAACCACATCCTTGACACACTAAGTCATGTGACTTTTGCCCATGAATATTCCACCATGGGCTGAACCTTCACAGTCACGCTCTCCCTCCACATTGACCAGTGGTGGGCGGTCAAGGCCTTCTCTGCCGGCCTAACATAATCAAGAAAAATATGATCTTATTTGTCATTATTCTTGATGTCATATTATTTCCGATTGTATTTTTAGGTGAGAGTTTTTGTCTAATCAGAATTCAGCTAGTTTGTGTTGCCAGGCAGATTTCATAATACCAGTGGCACGCACAATTCGTCCGATGCCTTCAGATGCAATCGTGTGGGCGTCTATTCTGTGTGTGTATTAGGGGTGTTTACAGTTGATAGACAGTTGCAATAGCCAATCAGATCACGACTTGGTTACAGCGAGCCTTCTCATTGGCCTTGTTTTGAAGGTGAAAAACGCATTTTCTGTTTGGTTACTCACTTGTGAGGGGGCAGCGCCATACGGAATCAACACACCCGGAAGTCGTAACTAGCGACTGTTCGAAAATGTAAAGTATATTCTTGCTTTTTTAAACCACAATGGCCAAAGGAGCAAAAATTGCGGATTTTATTGCAGATACACTTGCAAGGCCATTTTCAAGATGGACCATTCAAGAGAGTCACTGATGGTGTTGTGGTACACCCGCCTGACAGCGTGGTTTCGGTTCCCGCTCAGTGACGATGTCTATGTCTGCCCTGTGACTGGCTGGCGACCTGTTCAGTGTGTAGTGCGCCTTCTGCCCGTAGTCAGCTGGGATAGGCTCCAGCATCCTCCGCAACCCTGTACAGGATAAGCAGTGTCGATGAAGACATCCTTTCAAGAGAACCTAGGTACTCAGTACCGTGTAAGTGTGTTTCTGTATATTATTTGTCCAGACATGGTGTCATAAATGATGGTAATATGAGGGGGATTTATTCAAGTCGGACTTGGTAGGATTTCACTGAAGGCCAAGGTGTAAAATGCACGGCCGGCCAGTGACATTGACTACAGATGGCAACGTGCTAACCATGGACAACACCAGTGTTTGGTCACCAGCTGGAACCAACATGACCCATATTTAATTCAGATCTCAGAACAAAAGGGAAAGTCCAAGAAAATCAGTGAAGATCTACGAACCCTGCCAACCAGTCCTTGGGGTGCCTCTCCGTGGTCAGCATGGAAATCAGCACCACCTTATTTCTGTAAATATCTGACAGTGTTTACATTTCAAATAGTTACTTCGATCACATTCCTAAAAAATTACAATGTCACATCAGAGGTGTGCTATTTTCAGAACAGGTCCACGCCTACTCATGTGGTCTTTGGAGGCTACCAGATCGGTGACCCCTGCTCTGTACTGATTATCCACACTTGGAAAGTCAGATTCGAGTCTTTCAACACCCCAAGATTTGATCTTGGGTTTTAAAAGACATCGACTACATCTGTTTTCTAGCAACAATCCTCTTTTCTTTATTGCCAAACCAATTACCACACTTTCACATCTATAGGGCACACTTTAAACTCCCTAACCTTGCCCAAACCAGACAAGGCACCCTGTACGTTCACACGAACAGACTGAGACCCACAGATATGCACACTTGCTATTCACCAGAGCAACGGGTTGGGTGGCCCATTGAGCATTTCAGAGTCCTTGTTAGTATGTTGGTTAAAGACAGAGATTACTGGGCGCAAACTGTGACATTTAAATTCTGTGAACACCTCATTTGGTGATGGTTTCACCAGTTCGAACAGACCAGTATGTTTTTTATTTTTGTTGTTGTTTTTTTTTTTGTTTTTTTTCAGAACAGACCACTATGTACGAGTGGGAGAAAGCTGGACAAAAGGGCAGCTGTCCACGATGCCGTAGTCTGTCTTATATTTCATGTTATTGCAAGCAAGAAAAATCACAGGTATGGACAACAGACTGAAAAAAAACACTGCCCAGAGCACAACACTCACATGCCTCAAACAAGCCATCTGATTGGCTGAGGCTAAAACGGCAACCGGTCGCCATCAAAATGCAAATGCACATTGCACATTACTACTCTTGTTCACTTGAACCTGTGAAAGTATATGTGTTCTGCACAATATTTTGGATTTATTGACATTAAACGTGAGCTCACATGATCACCTCCACAAAATCAAAAATACCATGCCGAACTCTTTACTTACACAGGCTGATGCTGACAAGAGGAAGAATGTGCACACAAATCCCTACTTGTTATATTTTTAAACTCCTTTGTTTTGTATTGATTTATCCAAAACAAATTGATATCATAGAAAATGCTAGCTAATGTCATTTTCCTGGAAAAGGGATACATAAATTGCGCTTGTTATTGAAAAATGGACCATCCTGGCTGGAGGATCTCTTTTAATAAATGCTGTTTGTGTACTTTGATGAGGTCGGAATTCTGATTGGAATTTATCAAGTAGTTCATTTGAGTTCAAGAACTTGCTCAGTTGATTAGAAAAAACTTTCTCAAGAATTGCATAAGAAGGGAAGGTTTGGGATGGGTCAATAATTTACTAAGAAGGCCATATCCAGCGTTGTCATTTCTAGAAGGGGCTTGATGGCGGCTACATTTAGGGGTTTAGGAAACTTACCTGACTGAAGTGAGCTGTTGATTATTTGCTGTTACTCAGAACAGATATAGGTACTAGTTTTGAAAAAAATCAGATGGTATTGAGTCAAGACTGCTGAACCAAATATGTTTTTTTTTTTTTTTTGATCCACTGTAGCAAATTCTGTCATGTTAAAAAAAAATCAAAGTGTGTTTGTATTTAAAGTAAAGTGTAGTTTTGGAATGGTTTGCATTATCCATCCATCCATCCATCCATCCATCCATCCATCCATCCATCCACCCATCTATCCATCCATCCATCCATCCATCCATCCATCCATCATTTGCCGCCTATCGCAAAGGCAGCAGCTTCAGCAGGGAAACCCAGACTTCCCTCTTCCCAGCCACATCTTCCAACTCTTCAGGAGAGATCTCTAGGTGTTAGACATAATCTCTCCAGCATGTCCTGGGTCGTCCTCGGGGCCTCCTGCTGGTGGGACACCAGGGAAGCGTCCAGGAAGCATCCTAATCAGATGGCCGAGCCACCTCATCTGGCTCCTCTCAACGTGGAGCAAAAGCGGTTTGCATTATGTAATCTAGCATTTTCAGAGTTGCTCACAGAAAAGGTCAAACGTGCAATTATTTCAGGCTTTTAAAAATCACTGATACCAGTGGTGTTTCAAACAGTAAAATCATTTTTTGGTTTGTGATGTTGGATTTTTGGGGCTCTGGTTTGATGCCCTTGAAAAGTGATTAGATGACAGCTTGACTGAACAACATGTTGAAGATACACAGACACAAACCCATCGATCCCTCCTGGAATTATTATCAGGGCCTGCTGTCTTCTGTGGTTTGTCTTTTCTGAGTGTCATTCATGGTTTCATGTGTGAATTCCTGGTACTGGCAAGGCGTCACTTTTCTCGTAAGGTTGGTGGTTAAGTCTTCAAACTCTCCCAAAAACTGATTTTGTTCAGCTCATATTGTGGCGGGACAACCTTGTACTCCGTGATGGACTGAATGCCTTGCAACAGGCACCCAGGGCCCTATTTTCATGGCCAGCAGAAATGCACAAGCACGAAGCACAGAGTAACTGTGTGCATGTATGGAGTTTTCTTTCCTTTGGTATTTTCGCAGAGATCAACACATTCAGAAACATGTGTTTGCACTGTTGTGGGCATGAAAACAGCCAAGTTGCTTAGTAGGCACTGGAAGTGGCTCCTCTCATTCTTTTTGATTTCAGGGCCGGACAGAGGTACGGTCTAGATGGCAGAAGGAGAAACTGACTTTATGGAATCCATACATGAGCTCGTGGGCAAAGTATGTTTATAAGTAATGCTTGTTGTGGCAAAGAACACTCGTCGACTATGGCTTGAAATTCACTCTCTTTGCCAGAATGAAATTGGTCCATTTACGTGCCCTATTTTTTGGTTCTGGACACTCAAACAAATGCATTACATTGGCGACTGGCGAATCGTCGGGTTGCAAAATTCCCGAAGAATATCAGAGATAGCCGAACAAAAGCATTTTGGTTGTTAGGGCATTCCTATGAGTCAAACTATGAATCTTGCACGTTTGTCTTGAAAAAGATGACAAGAGTATTCTTAAAATAGATTTATGACACTAAATTTGGTTGGTCAGGTTTACTTCACACCAGCGAGCTGGTTGTCCGAATGTTGGTTGACTAGGTGGGAGGCCTGATCAATAGCTGTAGGAATAAAGCTGTCGCGGTTCGGAGAACCGAGAGTGGGGAAAAGAGGACCCAAGAGCGACTGGGGTGGTGTGAACTGGGTTTATTGAAAGAGGAGGCAGGGGAGCAGCCCGATCCGAAACCGGGGCTGGGGAGCAAGAGGTGGAGCGACGCGGTAAAGTGACGGGATAATCCGGCGTCTGGCTCCTGGCGAGGCTGGGTTTTATGCCGGTGGTGAATGCCGCTGATGAATCAATCCGGAGGTGTGCCTGGCTGGAAACTGCCGAGAACCTGAAAGCAATCACACTCGCAAGGCCCCCCCAAACCCGAACCGCCACAGTACCCCCCCCTCAACGGACGCCTCCTGGCTTGTCCGGGTGTAGGGCATAGAACTCCCTGATCGGGGAATCGTTTATGAAGAGCTTGCGAGGAATCCACGAGCGCTCCTCTGGGCCATAACCTTCCCAGTCCACCAGATACTGGAACCCTCTACCCCGGCACCGCACGTCCAACACTTTGGACACCGTGAATGCCGGGTGGTCGTCGATGATCGGGGGGGTGGAGGGGAGACGGTCGGAGGGCTCAGAGGGCTGGAGGAAACAGGCTTGACAAGGGAGACGTGAAAAGTGGGATGAATCTTAAGGGAGTCGGGGAGCTTGAGCCTGACGGAGCACGGGTTAATTATTTTCGTGATTGGGAAGGGGCCGATGAACCGGGGAGACAGCTTACGTGAATCCGTCTGTAGTGGAAGGTCGTAAACGGTTGTCGACCTTGATGGCTAATACGACCAACTCTTCGAGGGTTGAGGTTTCGTCGCGGACGGCCAGCTCGTCCTTGAGGGAGTCGGTCAACCCGTTGAGGAAGACCTCGCGGAGAGCGGGCTCGTTCCATCTGCTCTCGTGAGCCAGGATGCGAAACTCGACTGAAAACTCGGCTGCCGAACGGGAGCCTTGCCGGAGAGCGAGCAGCCTCCGGGACGCTTCGCGTCCTTTGACGGGGTGATCGAACACGCGTCGCAGCTCCCGGCAAAATTCAGGGTAGGAAGACATCGCCGGTGACGAAGCTTCCCACAATGCCGTAGCACATTTTGCGGCGCGGCCGCGGAGCAGGTTAATCATGTAGGCGATCTTAGCCCGGTCGGAGGAATAGCTGAGGGGTTGCAGGTCGAAAACGAGCGAGGTGCTGAGGAGGAATTGGCTGCAAGAGCCTAAATCCCCGGAGTAGGGCTCTGGTGTGGGGACATGAGGTTCCCTGCTGCCCGGGAGGAACGTCGCGGGAGCATGGGGAACCGGGGAAGAACCACCCGGGGGGTCGGAGAAAGAAACGAGCGAGCCCACCTGGTTGGAGAGGTGCGTGAGTTGACGGTGGATTGCCTGGAAGGAGCCCGGGAACTCCTGTAGCATCCTCTCATGGCGCTCTAGCTGGCTTCCTTGGAGGGCGAGAGCCTCCCTGAGGGGATCCGGGGTCGCTGGGTCCATTGGAATGGCCGGATTATTCTGTCGCGGTTCGGAGAACCGAGAGTGGGGAAAAGAGGACCCAAGAGCGACTGGGGTGGTGTGAACTGGGTTTATTGAAAGAGGAGGCAGGGGAGCAGCCCGATCCGAAACCGGGGCGGGGGAGCGAGAGGTGGAGCGACGCGGCGGGTCGGGTGCGGCTGCGGGAGCGAGGATCGGCTGGCGGGCGTCGAGGCGGCGAGCGCTGGAAGTGGGTGGCGGGCTGGTGGAGTAGCAGCGGGAGCGGCGCGGAAGAGGCAGGTGAGCAGCGTGGCGGGGGGAGCGCAGGCGAGATGAACGCCGGTCAGGAACTCGGAGATGGGCGCAGGACGCTCGGGTTCGGACGGGCACAGGACGGCTGGAAGGGGAACAAGAGGACACGGAAGTCAGACAGGCGCGGGAAGCAACAAGATCAGGCGAGCGGGCAGCGTGTCGGGACATGAGCCAGTACCACGTAAGGTGACGGGATAATCCGGCGTCTGGCTCCTGGCGAGGCTGGGTTTTATGCCGGTGGTGATTGCCGCTGATGAGCAGCAGGTGCGCAGAAGCCGATGCCCACTCAATCCGGAGGTCTGCCTGGCTGGAAACTGCAGAGAACCTGAAAGCAATCACACTCGCCAGGCCCCCCCAAACCCGAACCGCCACAAAAGCAACTGAAGAGCATCTGCAACCGTGTTGTCCTTAAACATTTACGAGGGTGTTATATTGGTGTCAGAAGTGGGATTGCAGTTGGTGATTGAGGACTTCACAGCACGCTTGACAAAAGAAAAGGAGGCTTGGCGGAAGGAGTTGAGGGTGTATGATCCGTATGAGAGAACCGAGCCCTGCCTGTGAGAGCATTTCCAAAGAGGGGCAAACATTTCCTTCAGCCAGGGGCGCATTGAGGAGGCGGCAAGTAACCCCTGGCTACATGAGGTGAGAAGCGGGCCAGGCTTCCAAGGGTACCCCGTAGAGACTTACAGAATGAACTCTCCCTATGCCTCCACACTCAACAGTGGAGATGCCACGGCAACGGCGTATAGTCAAACTGCTGCACTAAAATGGGGAAAGTCATCAGAAGACGTACCTCGCTCAGGTCCAGTTGGCAGCACAGTTTATTGGCTGGTCTCTTGAGGAGCCAGCAGTCCAGTCCTTAGCCCTGGAAGGAAATGCTATTCACATCCTTGTGGACCACCCACCAAATAACCGTCTTGATCGGCAGGCTATGTCCCTTGCACACAGATGATACCAGGCAGAAGCTATTTACTTGCACCGTAGAGGAGGTGAGAGTTAGGAAGCCTATCCTACCAAAGAAAGTGGGAGGAGAGCAAGAGCGAGGATTATGATAATGTGGGCGTGGCCTGCCTAGCCACCAGTGCACCCTGGCGACAAAGACTACAGGACATGGAACAGAAAACCACTAGACAGCAAATGGAGGATTGCTACCAGTGTGGAATGCTCGGACATATCGCACACTACTCCCCAGCGTTGGTGCCAGAGACTCACCTCAAAGCAGTCTCGCGCCTACAACCAACCACAACTGTGACTGGGCCGCATAGGCAAGACCCATGGACTGTATCTTGATTCCAGCATAGATGGGCAGAACTGCAAGGCCCTCATCGACACTGGGGCAATCATATCATTGCTACGGCCTGAGGTCTTGCCGGGAACCGCAGGCCCCCGATCCCCAGAATGGAGGCCCATCAAACACCATATCACCACTGTCACCAAGGAACAGGCCAGGATGTTTGGTGTGAAGGCTCCAATTACTGTGGCTGCGACATGAGTGGTCCACAGATTTTACTGGACACCTGCATCATCAAAGGCTAGACTTGCTAACCAAATATTTTGCACTAATTCTCAGGATGTGTCCATCGTCTAGAACAGGCAGGTTAAACTCGGTTTGAGTCTAGGACCGGAACTGTCCAAATTCACCTTGTAGCTCATAGGAAAGTTTCAGTACTGCGCCTCCTATTTAACCACCGTACATAAGTGTGATATGGTAGGCCGGCATGAACGCCATTATCACTGATAAATGTGTCAAACTGACGGTGATTTAGACGGCGCGCTCTGATGAAATTGACAGTTTTCACAACTATACTCATAACATGGTCTATTTTAGAGAACTTTACAATACAATACAATACAACTTTATTTATATAGCGCAGTGGATTGCAAAAACGTTGTGTCCTCCATCTACAGTCTGTACCTTCTCACAGAATTTTGAGGCAACACCAGCCTTCCTTCCAACCATTGGGCACCATAAGTAGCCAGGCTGATGGCACAGTCCAGTCCACTTCTGCCTTGTTAGGCGCGCCAACGAGAGAGCTGAGCTGTAGTGGTGCTGGTCATGGGCACCAATTCAAGCAACTCCTCTGTGGTTTTCAATATCTCAGCAACAACCATAATAAATATGGCCTGTTGAGCAATATCTGTGACATCCATGCTCTCGTCAATTGCTTCAGAAAATCCGATAAATTATTTGATTATGTCTTTTATTTGGCTGTCCAAATCATTTAATCGGCAACCCTATCTGCAACAGTGTTCCTCAATAGACTAATGTTGGCAAACGCAGGTCGCTTTTCGCGGCACACGACTTCTGCATCCTCTGCATGCTTTTTAAACAACTCCCCATCAGAATATGGTTTGGATGCCAGCACCACATCCTTGGCAATGAAGTAGCTCGCTCTCAGAGCTCCATCAGCAATATTGCCGCTGCGAGTAAAAGTTAGTCTGCCGAGTGTCCTTTAAAATGTTCATATTTTTCTTTATGATGAGTCTCATGGTAGCACCCAATATTATAGTCTGTAACTTGCTGATTACATATGCAGCATACTTGTTTCGTATTCACCTCTGTGAATAAAAAGCTCTCAGTCCATTTTTCCTACAAAATTCAGTACTCTGTGTCCACTTTTCTTTCTTTTTTTTTTGACAAGGCCATTTTTGGAATTGGGGTGTCTGTCACATAAAACAACGTCTTATAACTGATGACTGGAGTGAAGAAGCAAGATAAGCACATGGCATATGACCATGTTTGACATTTGCTGCCCTCAATCAGCTGGAGGGTGTGTTTGGGCTTTGGCATATTTCTTTTAAAAAAAAGAGAGAATTTTGATAGAAATGAGCAAGAAAGACGCTTTTTTTAGGTGTTGGTAGGTTGAAATTATCCGGCGGGATGTTTGACATGACTGTTCTAGAGCATCTCGCGTTAATCCTTGCTGCCTTTCATGAGCAGTGGCCATTTATTTATTTTTCACTGTCCTCCTGCTCTCTTTTTTAACTTCAGTAGAACCTTAAGGGTGCAAAATCCAGAATGTAAATGTTTGTTAGTGGAAAAAAAAGTTTAGATCAGGTTTTGTTAAAACTTTGGTATGTTTAAAAGAGCAGGTCATTTCAATCAAACAAGTTATTCTCAATTTGCCTCAATAGAAATTGGATTCATAAGGTATTCTGTCTTGTCAGTAGAATTATTTTAGATTTTGATGGACATAATTGACAGCTGCTCTCAGATTTTTTTTTTTTTTTACATGTGTAATTCTCGTCTGAAATCTACTCCTTTATTTGAGCTTGTCAATGATTGCCACCAAGACAGACGGATAGATAGACAAGCAGACACACGCACGGACGGATGGATAGAAAGATTGTTGACCTCTGACAACTTTTTCTTTTGTAAACAGTGGCCTCTGCTGACACAAGAAGTTAATTGCAAGATGCTGGTGACACTTCTTGACATTCCATTTGCATGTTCACTTCAATAGCAATAAATGGTGATATTAATGGAGAACAAAAAGCACGTGAGCAATGATTTGAGGAGAAGTGAATTTTATAATAATTATAAACGTTCATAAATACTAGTTCTGGGAGATAGCAAGTTGATAATATTTATTTGACTAAATTCCAGTGAGGTTATGCATGCAATAATAATAATAATAATAATAATAATAATAATAATAATAAAAATAATTAAGTGGGGGAAAAAGTCAGTGATGTGTGGTGAGGTATAAGGCTGGAGAGGCCCTAATATTTTAGAAGCAGATTATCTATCTATCTATCTATGAAACGAAAAAGTTTCCTGGTCAAAAAAATGTAAAGAAAAAATATATACACATTTTGAAAGTAACTTGCTCAACACTGCAAATGAGATACATGCTTGCGTTGTAGCTTCTCACGTGAGCAACAGGGTCAAGTCAGTAAGTAGGAAACAGAAGAGTAGGCATACTTTGCATCATAGCGGTCAGATAGAGATTAAACATAAATTCAAGTTTAGTTCTCTGCTCTGTCATTTATATTATATTAAATGTTTTATTCATCATAAAAACTTCGGAATGTTCATAGTTCCTGTTCAAATACATCCGTGTGTCGCAAAGTGTAGTAATGAGCAAGGCAAGCCGAAACTGAAATTGTGCAAACTGTCACTGAGTTTGGGAGGCTTGGAAATTACAAGGGCGTTTCTCTCTCTTCACTTCTCCAAAATATTACTTTCAGACACTGTTATTATTGTCATTTTCCACAGTGATATTTAAATACATGTGTTGTTTAGTGCTGGGCAAGCAGAAACCTTGTATCTTCAAAATCATTATTCTACAGAAGACCATAAAAATCTATACATCCATCCGTCAACATATACATGAGCATATATATGTATTGTATGTAATTTTCTTCATTGGAGCATTTTTATTTATTTCCCTTGTGTACCATGGAAAGGCATTAGGAGTGTTTCCTTACTCTTGTATATCTTGTGGGATGTAAGTGTGTATATACATGGGGATTTGTGTATACAGTAATACCCCGCTACTTCGCGGTTCACCTTTCGCGGGTTCAGTGCTTCGCGGGTCTAAAAAATATTCGGGGGCATTGTAGTTTCGCCGAGCGGCACGAGGGGGCGCTGGAGCGGTTAGACGGCCGGCGTGCGCCGAAGAAGAGCGTGGGTGAAGAGGAGAGTGGACGAAGAAGAGCACGTTCCCCCGGGCACGATCCGGGGCGACGTTTCGCGCGGTTCGGACCGTACGAGAGCTCCGGAGGAGGCCGGCCGGCGTGCGTGACAGTTACGCCAAATAGGAGCACCTTCCCCGGGCACGGGCGGTGTCAAGCGGCCCCTAAGTTTAACCAAATGGAAGCTCCGGAGGAGGAGGGCATGCTCGCGTCACAGTTAAGCCGAATAGGATCACCTTCACCGGGCACGGGTGGTGTCAAGCGGCCCCTAAGTTTAACCGAATGGAAGCTCCGGAGGAGGAGGGCATGCTCGCGTGACAGTTACGCCAAATAGGAGCACCTTCCCCGGGCACGGGCGGTGTCAAGCGGCCCCTAAGTTTAACCAAATGGAAGCTCCGGAGGAGGAGGGCATGCTCGCGTCACAGTTAAGCCGAATAGGATCACCTTCACTGGGCACGGGTGGTGTCAAGCGGCCCCTAAGTTTAACCGAATGGAAGCTCCGGAGGAGGAGGGCATGCTCGCGTCACAGTTAAGCCGAATAGGAGCACCTTCACCGGGCACGGGTGGTGTCAAGCGGCCCCTAAGTTTAACCGAATGGAAGCTCCGGAGGAGGAGGGCATGCTCGCGTCACAGTTAAGCCGAATAGGAGCACCTTCACCGGGCACGGGTGGTGTCAAGCGGCCCCTAAGTTTAACCGAATGGAAGCTCCGGAGGAGGAGGGCATGCTCGCGTCACAGTTAAGCCGAATAGGAGCACCTTCACCGGGCACGGGCGGTGTCAAGCGGCCCCTAAGTTTAACCGAATGGAAGCTCCGGGGGAGGAGGGCGGGCGTGTGTCACAGTTACGCCAAATAGGAGCACCTTCCCCGGGCACGGGCGGTGTCAAGCGGCCCCTAAGTTTAACCAAATGGAAGCTCCGGAGGAGGAGGGCATGCTCGCGTCACAGTTAAGCCGAATAGGATCACCTTCACCGGGCACGGGTGGTGTCAAGCGGCCCCTAAGTTTAACCGAATGGAAGCTCCGGAGGAGGAGGGCATGCTCGCGTCACAGTTAAGCCGAATAGGAGCACCTTCACCGGGCACGGGTGGTGTCAAGCGGCCCCTAAGTTTAACCGAATGGAAGCTCCGGAGGAGGAGGGCATGCTCGCGTCACAGTTAAGCCGAATAGGAGCACCTTCACCGGGCACGGGCGGTGTCAAGCGGCCCCTAAGTTTAACCGAATGGAAGCTCCGGGGGAGGAGGGCGGGCGTGTGTCACAGTTAAGCCGAATAGGAGCACCTTCCCCGAGCACGGGCGGGGCGAAATGAAACCAAGTTCAACCGAACGGAGACACGCTTCGGGGGAGCAGGTCCGGCGTGCGTGACAATTAAGCCGGAGAGGAGCACCTCTTCCGCCCGGGCACGAGCGCAGCGCGAGGCTGTCAGTTATGAATGAATAAATGAATAAATAAATAAATGAAGAATGCCACCTTTCATTTCACAGGGCACACCGGACGGCGTACCAGCAGGTAAAAGTCGAAGTAATTAAATAAATACAAAAAGAAGTAATTGAATAAATACAAAAATAATGGCTGGGGAATAAAAAAATAATAAGTTTTAATAATAATTTTTTTTTTGTTATAACATGAATTTCATTCTCTCTCTCTCTACCCGTATATATATATATATATATGTATATATATATATTTTTTTTATTTATTTTTTTTTTTTAAGCATTTTTGTAGGTGCGCCGCTACTTCGCACTTTTTTTTTTTAAGCATTTTTGAAGGTGCGCCGCTACTTCGCGGATTTTCAGTTTTCGCGGGTGGTCTCGGTCCCCATTAACCGCGATAACCGGGGTATTACTGTATACGTATATACTGTGTATATTCGCATATGTTTGTTTTTTTCTGAATGTTTGCTGCTAATGTTATACATTAGCCGCTACATTACGCCGCCGTCTCTGTGTGATCTATATCTTTGCTGCTGTAACACTGCAAATTTCCCCTTGTGGAACTAACAAAGGACATCTTTATCCTTATCTGTTATACAAATATATCAGTAGTGGGCGATCAAGGCCTTCTCTTCTGGCCTAACATAATCAAGAAATCCTGATCACATTTATGAGAAACGTTTAATAGTTAATCGCGATTAATCACATTTTTCAACTACTATTTTTTTGTGAAGCTTGTAACAGGTATTTACTTGAATAATACATTGGAGTTCATTTGAAATCATCAAATATGAAGTGCAACAGTGTTGCTTTGCAAGGCCCAATGGTAACCAGAGCATGGTGTTTTGTTCTGAGATGTGCTAAAGATGTGCAGCTAATATTTGCATTTGGCTTTGCAAAATATGTACATTGGTGGCACGGTGGGCGACTGGTTAGCACGATGGCCTCACGGTGCAGTGGCCATTAGGGGGTTCTTCTGGGATTCTGGCTTTGGCATTCCTGTGTGGAGTTTGAATGTTCTCCTCGTGCCTGCGCGGGTTTCCACGTGGTACTCTGGTTTCCTCCCACCTTCCAAAAACATGTATGGCAGGTTGATTGAATTGTCCCTCGGTATAAGTGTGAGTGCGGATGATTTTGCGTCTGTGTGTGCCCTCCGATTGGCTGGCAACTAGTTCAGGGTGCACCCCGCCTACTGCCCGAAAATAGCTGGGATAGACTCCAGACCCCCCCACGACCCTAGTGAGGAGAAGCGGATAATGGATGGATGACAAGCACCACACTACAGCAGTGTTGGTTAGCAAGGCCCAGTGGTAACTTGAGCATGGTGTTTTGTTCTGAGATGATATGAGAAAGATGTCCGACTAATATTTTAATTCGGCTTTGCAAAGTATGTAAATTATTTTTGAAGTAAATAAAACGGAGTTAACTGAGTTAAAATATTTAATCGCGTGACATTTAAAAAAAAATCGCAAATTAACGCTTTAATTTTGACAAAAATAAATAAATAAGTCCAGCACATTTCATAGTACGCCTTCAGGATCAACAGTGCGGGAATCCGTGTTGTGTGAGTGAAGGGGCTCTTACAATTGATAGACTATTGTGACAGTGAGCCTTCTCACAGGCCTCACGTTGAAGGTGTGAAGTCTTACTCGGCGACCGTTCAAAAATCAAAATCTATGCTTTTTTAACCCACAAGGGACGAAAGAGGGAAAAGAGTGGATTTGACTGAATATATACTTGCAATTCCAATTTCAAGATGGACTTTTCAAGAGAAGCACTCTTGTGAGCTGAAGTGATCCAACTATCAGTTAGTAGTAGTAGTAGACCCGTAAGTTTTATTTCTCCAGGCGTCCCGGAGCCTATCCCAGCTGTCCTCGGGCAGTAGGCGGGGTACCCCCCTGAACTGGTTGCCAGTCAATCGCAGGGCACACATAGACGAACAACCATCTGCGCTCACACACAGGTACGATTTAGAGTGCCCAATCAATCTGCCATGCATGTTTTTGGAATGTGGAAAGAATCCGGAGTACCGGGAGAAAACCCACACAGGCACGAGGAGAACATGCAAACTCCACACAGGAACGCTGGAGCCGGAATTGAACCCTGTACCTCTGACTGTGAGACGGCTGTACCAACCAGTCGCCCACCGTGTCGCCCAAGTTCAAAATCTATTTTTTAATTTGAATTTTCTAATTATTTGTCTCATAGTATGACTTTATCTTTTGTCGAGTGTTTTTTTTTAATATTTAATTATCTTACCTTTACTTGTAGATGATGGACGTTTCCTCAGAGCAAAAGCCTGTGTGACCTGTAAAAGTTCACATTTTCTTCAACGTTCTTCAAAAGTGTCTCAGTCTAAATGAAGATTAAAGGAACTCTTTTTTAGCTTAAAATCGGCACTTATATACTAGGTTTGCATGTAAAAATTACGTCAGCACTAAAATCCACCACACCTCCCAAAAAAAAAAAAATTCCGTAGTTATTTAAGGGCTTTTTTGTTGAGATTTCTGATTTCTTTTGGAGATCGCCGATCCCCACCAAAATTCAAATGTACATAACTACTCTTGTATTGCCTTCTGCACTATATTTTGGATCAAACATGAGCTCATATGAGCAAAACCAAGCTAATCTCCACAAAATAATAAAAGAAAATGTGACAGCCGCTTCTTTAAGCAGACAAGAGCGTGAATGCACACACGGACCCCAGTGGTAACCGGTTGTAGTTTTCGAACATTTAACTACACTAAAGTTTTGCAACTGATGGCAGCCAGGCATGGATTCAAGTAAGGTGCTCATTTCCTCATTCTCTTTTCAGTCAGCCACGGAAGGGCTAATTGTTTTGTGACGTTTTCAGAGGTTGAAGTGGGCCTAAGTGGAGATGTCCTCATACATTTTGGGTCTGGTTGGTCCAGTTATTTTGCCATTATTCACGACATAATTTCAATGACTTTGAATGGACAAATTGTGATTGGTTCCTCAAATGACTCCCACCAAGATTTAGAGGGAGGGGAGGGGGGCGTGGCCATAGTGCTCATTAGCAGGAGGTGTTTTTGACTTCCATTGTTTTTTATTCATTTCTCCAAAACAAATTGATAAAATTTAAAATGAAAACTAACATATTGTTCCTGATAAAGAAAAAATACATAAATTGAGCTTGTTGTTGAAAAATGGACCATAACGAAAGGATGATCACCTTAATGGCAGCAAAGAAGCTCTTGCTGCATTAGACCTATTCCCAATTAATGATTTGAGTATTTTTAAAGGGCTCATCCAGCTCCTGCTAAATTTTGCTATATTTTTTTTTTATCAGGTGCATTATATTAGCTTGTCTTTTCAATGTTATCAATTTGTTTTGGAGAAATCATTACAAATTTAACAATGTTAAAACCGCTTTCTGGTAATGATCGACATGGCCACAGCCCTCTCCTGCCTCCATGTCATTCAAAATCATTGTAAATATGTTGCTAATAATGTCAAAATAAGGGGAACCAACCATGCTGTCTCTCAGCGATAAAGTTAAAAATACCCCAAAACCTAAACCAGATTTATGAAACCGTTGCAATGGTGTTGTTTTTGACGAGCACTCATATTTTAATACATAAATGACATCTATAACACACAGTCATCAACTTACAGTAGACACATCCCTAAAAGCCGGCTTTTCATTTTCGGTCAGATCTTGAGAAGGCTTACTTTGCTTTTATCTCATCAAGGATAGATTATTGTAACACACTGAATTTGGGGTAGAGGAAAAAAGCCATCTCACAGCTACAAATGCTGCAGCTTTTCTTTTACCAAAGAAGACCATAAGACAAGATCATATCTGTCCCAATTAGGCCACTCTTCACTGGTTACAGCTCACAGTCAATCTTGGGGTTGATTTTAGGACATTAGATATAACCACATTTCATGGCTATGGTGCATTACTCCACAATGAGTGAGGATGCGGCCTCATATACTCAGTCTAGCACTTAACACACACACACACACACAAGCGCACCCCCACACATATACATTTACATATCATATATACACACATATATATATATATATATACATATACATATATATATATATATATATATTATATATATATAAATATATATAATATATATATATATATGTATATATATAATATATATATATATATGATATATATATACATATATGTATATAATATATATATATATATATATATATTTATATATATATATATATATATATCGTATTCAAGAATCCAAGAAAGATATTAGAACAGTCTTTGAATTAAATATACTTTATATTGGGTGATTTTGCATCAATTCCAAAATAATATTCAGGTAAATATCTGTTATAAGCTTCGCATAAAATTGTAGTTGAAAAATGTGATTAATCATGATTAATCCTGGAATTTTTTGTGATTAATTAGTTTAAAAAATTAATCACTTGACAGCACTAATATATACACTTTAGGGCTGTCAAAATTAGAACCCTGCACCTCCAAACTGATAGGCGGATGTGCTAACCTTTTTAAAAAAATTCATCCTTTTAAAAAAAGACATTTTTAAAAAAAATATTAACGCAATTAAATACACACACACACACACTCACACGCACACACACATTTTTTTGTAGTGTTTTATAGGGTTAATTGTAAAACTAAGGTCTCCGTCCGCTAGCTCTTACACGCACACACATGGACACACAAACGCATGCACACACACACACACACACGCACACACACCCCCACACCCCAACACACGCACACACACACAAACACTTGCACACACTGCCAGTCATTCAATAACATTGAGCGGTTTCCAGCTCGCTCCGTCCCACCACCCATCAAAAGTGATTCTTCGCCTGATACCAGCTTGAAACCACAGTTTAAAGAACATCAATGTTCCTATTGAAAGCACACCTGGCCAAGTTTGAAAACATGACTAGGATATTTTAATTAGGTGCAATTAGAGATGGTGACCATACATAGACCAAGAAAGCGCCCCCCATCTCTTTAGTTCAGAGAGAGAAAAAAAATGATGCACTAATTAGGCTGAATGCTACTTTTATTCATGTGACCTGTAAAGACCCCACACAAGCTGTTTAATGTCACAGCCTATACACAAAGCAAAAGGGAATTCATTTGAGAGAAGTAAACAGACGCCATCAATTTCACAGCAATGGGATGATTTGTCTATGTATGAGGCTTGAATGAGCAGTCCGTACAAAAAAATGCAACAGGTGACTGACTGTCCGTTCGACACTAATATGTGTATGGATATAAAACAGTTCAATTTAAGTACTTTATTGTACGCAGTTCCTTAGAGATTGTACGGATTAATTCACATGATAGATTGTTGTGCCCTTCCAATAAGCCTTGGAGCCACACTTCAATTTAAATATTTGGGGAATAAATTTAAGGAATTAAACGTACTTTGTGGGGAATACATGCAATTGGAAGACTACCATAAATCTAGCCGTGGTGACCCCCTCCTCCTCACACAATGGAAACTGGTGCTTAAAACACATATTCAGTATTACTCTCCAGTGATAAATTAGCTACCAACACGTTTCAACCAGTCTAATTTCATGTGCCATTTATGTCAATTAGACCAGAGTGGCATTGGTACATTTTCATGTCAGTTACAGCAGCATTTTTTTAAGTGTGTGGACACCCTGCTGTTGTAACCTTCTGTTCTCTACAGGACAAAAAAAAAAAAAGAAAATACACAATGATGGCCCTATTTTAGCCTCATATATGACAGGAGAATGTCCACGAGGAGGCTGTAGTTCACCATTATTGGCACTTTCAAACTCAAGAGGCTTTGTGGTCTTTTAATGTTTCCAAAGGTTATGCTCAAACTGTTGCTCCGGGTGGAATCATTCTGCTCTGGTAGGCCTCTATAACATTAAATGGGGAATTATCGTCCTTTTTTAATCATCTTTCTCTTATGTATTTCTTTCATAAAGAGAGAAAAATGAGTGCGTAAAGGTAAATAAATAAACTCCAAGTGAAAAGAAACACATTATGCACAACGAAGCTATTTTTTTGGCACTTGTGGCGACTAAGTACTGATACACATGCAATCAATTTAAGAATAGGATTTTAACAAACATAAATAATTACAGATCATTGTTTTTCTGTCTCTGTTCAATTTTGATTCCTATTTAGTCATATTGGAGATATAATGTTTTACACTATCCACATTAATTGTGTGAAAATGTGAATATCTTCTAAATGCCACACAGGTTGTTAATAATGGCCTCCAACTGGTAGGAGTGAAGTGATTTTAAAAATGTTTCAGAACCATCGCATGAAGGAGAGCTATGTGGAATAAACAGTATTTTTTTTATAATGTTAAATTCTCTGTATTTGTGTAGCAACATCATATTGATTATATATTCATTTGCCCATTGACTTATTTTTTTGTTCCGGAACCCTTGTCTCCAAGGGAACCCTTGGACAAAAACCTCTGGGTCTTATAAAATATTTGCAGAAAAGAAAAAAATGCTTATACAATACATACAGTACAGTTACTTGAAAACACTTTTGCGATTTAATTAGTAATACTTGCATCCAAAGACAAATAATGTTCATCATGTTTGCGGTGAAGAAATTATGGAACATTGTTGTTTATGATATATATGCGAGGCAATGTTGTGGAGAGTGCGACAGCATATATTACTTTGTATTTGGGAGGGTGTCACTGCAAAGATTTACAAGGTTGCATGGAAGCTCATAGACTGCTTGACATTAGGAAAAAAATATATTCTTAACTGCTGGCAGTGCGCTGTAATATATTTAGTGTTCTGTGTCACTTCTTCTACTTCTATGTAACTTAACACTCATTTGTAGACCAGATTTACCAACACGTGAAGTGCACACTGTGTGTGTGTGTGTGTGTGAGAGTGTGATTGCGTGCATGTGTGTAATTGGGTGTGTGTTCCTTGTAAATACAACCTTTGCTTCAGTTGCCAGAGTCAAGTTCTATTATTTTATGAGTAATACTTGCTATGAAATACTGTTGTAAAACTACACAATAATGAAATGGCCGCATCAAAAATTATTTTTTAAGATTCTCATAGATGATAGCGCCTCTTTCGTCAAAACGTTTTGGCCACATGTTGTTTTCAGAATCAGAATCAGAATCAGAATCAGAAATCCCTTTATTGTCATTGTACTCAAGTGTGCAACGAGATTAGAGAGCTCCCCTCTCCAGTGCAATACAACAATAATTCAGATAGATATATAAATTAGATAAATAAGAGAATAATTGGTGCAATGGAAAATAATACTGGATTTGACAATTACATTTTGTTTTTAAATGTGTGCGCGTATTTGTTTCACCAAATAAACACAATAAAATAATTGTAATTATGTAAAGCAGTTCTAAAATTCACATTGTGGTTCTTGCATTTCCAGATGTAGACAATTTTACTTGAAATGATGGCTGTATAACATGTAAATGAAATTAACTCTTGATTAATTCTGAGTATTATCCACATCACAAGGAAACGCTGACTGATTAAGTGATTGAGAATATTAAAAACAAGTGAAAACCTCCAACATATTTAAAAAGGATTTGTCGATGTGGAATACTATACTATGTGTCTTTTTTATTATTATTTTATTATTATTTTTATTTGACCAGTTATACTGTCTGTTTCTAAATTAATTAACAAGTAGTGTTGATGGCCTACATTGTTAACAATAGCATTTATTCGACCAACATGGTCTTTCTGTCATTGACTCCAATGGAGGATAGTTTATGTT
The DNA here is from genome assembly GCF_059441095.1 of Idiotropiscis lumnitzeri. Taxonomy (NCBI): domain Eukaryota; kingdom Metazoa; phylum Chordata; class Actinopteri; order Syngnathiformes; family Syngnathidae; genus Idiotropiscis; species Idiotropiscis lumnitzeri. Next base: position 19,077,785 of record NC_142399.1, on the reverse strand, counting down.
TAGATGCGAGGATAAGAAAATATCTTTACTCATCAAACAGTTTCGAGCATAAGGCTTTTGTTACCATTCACAAACGTAATTTCTTCCACACTGTGTGCAAATATAAATAGCATAGAAATGGATATTCACAAATATTCATAAAAACACTTGTTGTGTGTCCCAACACAAGGGTTCGCGATTGTAATTTATCAACCAATTCTCCAGAAAAGAAATTCAACACTGATTGCAATTAACCCACAGAAGGAGTGGACAGAGGCTTTTTCTAATACAAATGACATTTATCCCATTTTAATGTCCATGTAAAAAAGTTTTCATTTGTCTTTCAAATGGACTTTCCTTGTTTTTCGGCACAAAAAAATATTTAAATGAATTTACTCATTTATATCATGATCAACTTTTAATAAACAACAAATACTTATTTTTATTTCATTAAGCGGTTGCGCAAAATATCATATGGATCCAGATACATTTTAAAAGTAGAAGTCCTTTAAAACATGTTTTTTTTTGCAACCACTTTTCTTTCTTCTTTTTTTCTTATTAATGTTCAGATGACCCAATATATTAATCTCGTTGTGAATTTTCAGAGATGCAGAAATGCACTGGGTCAAATAGCAATAATTTACCTCAAGTCAAACTTCTCAAATTTCTTAAATATTTGCGTAACATTGTAAGTAAAACCAATTAAAGACAACTTTAATAACTTAATTGATGTCACTGTGAGGTGACCTTACATATGAAATAAAAGACAAAGAACGAGTAGAGAGGACGAAAAAGCACCCGCTTATGTCATTTTATTTCTTCACTTTGTGGAGGTTTCGGTAACTAATCTTCACGTCCGCCACTGACGCGAAAGGTTTAGGGGGTGCGTTGAACTGCGATGGGGGTCACAAAAGGATCCCGTCAATGTGACGCGTGAGCGGTTGAAGCCGTGTTGCCAATATCTATGACTCAATTCCATTAGTGACACGATAACACAATTCGTAGTGAAGCGTAGAGTGCGTAAAAGTGTTTTTTCTAAACCATTCTGATAAGAAAATCACAAAAAGAAAAGAGAAAGAGCATCGCGAGACACCTTTCCAATTTCCGACTCTCCTACTGTCACCCGAACGTGCCGCTCCCATGGTAACGAAAAACAGGAGTTTGAGTGAAGACCACACGACAGCTGAAAAAAATGTCTGCTTTCGTCAACTGTCTTTCTGAAGAAGACCAGGAGTTCTACGAAATCAAAATCGCTGCTGCGGAGTTTTACCGGGCGAACAAAGTACCCGAGGAGCTCGAGAAAGCCCTGGGAGAGCTTTTCTTCCAGAACCCCGAGGACGTCCACGGTTACCTGGTGCATAAAAACTTTACTTCCTGATATTTAGCATTACTATTTTCAGACCTCGCATTTTGTCTACACGCAGAAATGTTCTTTTATTGATAATTTGCTGACGTACAAACGAGCTACGAGTTTGAATTTTCGTGAAGGCCAATTTATTTGCATATGCATAGGAAACGGTCCACGGATGTCACTGTGGTTAGATTTGACATAAAATTGAGAAAATTAATGGTGATGTATATCATTCCAACTGGTTCTTGACAGTTCAGGAATATACAATACCTTTACAATTTTTATCTTTTACAGCTTACACTTCTTTTTACAGCTTTACACATGCGTTGTCTTCCACTTGTCTCACCCAGGGAGGAGGTTAGGCATAAAGGGGTACAAGTGAGCAAAATATAAATCACAATAACAAATTTGGAACCATTACTCTTCATATAATTAATGATTACGTGATTCAAATTCACACTGTAGTCCAATGCCATTATAAAGCACAAAACATGAGAGTACTTTGCCCAATATCTTTCTTTAGTATTTGCATGATGTAGATTATTTATTTATTCTATATGCATTCAATGCATGCTTTTACATTTGTATTTACCACACTACATATATCTGTATATCTCAATATTTCTATTTGAATACGTTTTTTTCCCAATCACTGACTCCCTAGGCCAACTATTTCACAAACCTCTCATCGCAACCATCAATCAGCAGACTGAATGGAAAAGAGGTCTATGATTCAAGAGGGCAACTATGCGCTGAGGCTGAAGTGTTTTGCGTCCTCTGTAATAAGGAAAAGGTAAAGCTCAATAAATGACGAATACTGTCTTAAGAAATTGCAATCCCCGCCCCGTTCCTGATTTTTGAGTTTTTGCATATTTGTCACACTTTAATGTCTCAGATTATCAACCCAGTTTTATATTTCACAAAGACACACACACACACAAGTAGAGTAATTATAAATCTAATTTCCAAATGATATGAAATAAGCGCGCCAACCTTGCTACATGATGTTAGATGCAATCACTGAAATCAAGCATTTGTGATAAATCCTTTGCATCACTGCAGAGGGATTTTACTTAAAAACCTCAATTTTTTCACTTTTTTGGGGGGGAGAGTGGGGGGGCATTTATAGGTCAACTTCCAGGTACGCTCTGGGTCATTCTCTTGCAGCCTAACCCATGACCACTTGAGATTGAGGGGAAAACATACATCCATACATTTGTCTGTAATCTTTCCTGCTCGAAAAGAGAAAGAATTGCTCATTTAATCAAAGCAATTCATCCAGCTTCTGAATCAAACTACGCCCAGAACATCACAATCCAACAACGATATTTGTCTGTTGGCATGATGTTCTTTAGAGGTTGGGACTGTCAGTACATTTTGCCAGTCTGTCATTGACCAGTGGCCAAGTCATACGTCTGTCCTCGTCAATTTATTTATTTATTTATTTTTAAGGACCATCAGATCCTTGTACTTCTTTTAACATCCCGGGGAAATTGCGTGACCGGTGGGATCTGGCAGACTCTTTAAAAAGTGGAGGTCATATAAATATAAATAAAAGCAGGACAACGGCGCTAAGATAGCTACATAAGCTGCATCTTCCTAGGCTCTGCGAGTGATTTGGAACAAGAACTAGCGGGAAGTTGCTATGTTAGTGACTGTTGGATTTTATCAAAAAAATATTAATTAAACCTGCTCAGATTCTCCACGCTTCAATGCAACTGTACTTCATGCCAACCGCAGAACAAAATGAATTTTTCATCGGCAGGTTACGATGTCCAGTATTGCATAGTAGTGTTGGGTCGTTCTTGACCGAATCATTCAAATAGAACGATTTGTTCAAAAAGAATGAATCTTTTTAGTGAACGTGAGTGAATGAATCACTTCCTTAAGTGAGTTGTTCTTTTACCAGTTCATTCGAGCTCCGAAATGTGCATTTTGTCAATCATCGCGACCAGTCAGCTGCCAGCGTCAGATGGTAGATGGCTTTTACTCTAACTACTGCCACACTTGGCATTCAGAATCAGAATAAGACGATTCGGTGAATGAATCTTTGGACCGAATCTTTAGAATGAATCTTTTGAATGATTATGTTTGATGGACTGATTCTAATGAGCGGTTCGGTGGATGCCTGGTTCACACATCCGCCTCACAGTTCAGAGGTGCAGAGTTCAATTGCGCCTCCGGCTTTTCTGTGTGGACTTTGCATGTTCTCCTCATGCCCTCGTTTTTTTTGGATGATTCTAATGATTCAGTTCACTTAAAAGAACTGTCATGTCCATCACTATTGCGCAGACAAAAACAAACGACAACTTTGTTGCATGATTATGACGGTGGTGTTAAGCGCTTCAGAAATTAGATGAATGGAAAAAATGGCGTTGTTACTGTTGTAATAGTCATTAATACTTGTTGGAACAACGGCCGCAGTGCAGCTATGGTGATTGATATTTGAAACTATTTATTTTGGTGTATATATAATATATTTACTTGAAAATGACTACCAGCCCTGAAATAGGGTCATGCATTTATTTAAAAATGCATGTGTGTGCATGCTACAGTATGTGCATTGTTGAAAGGTCACTGTTATGTAAATACTTCTATGAGTGATTTATCCTGTGAAGCATTAAATATTAAATATAGAGTAAAACAAAACCCATGCGTATTCCTGCTGTAATTTTCCTGACAGAATTTTAAATGAGGAAAATTAACATAAATTGTTGAAGTGAATTTCTGTGAATTCAGGAATAGTTTTTTTGTAACTTAAGCACTGGTGTGACCATGTAAAAAGTTGCCCAAACGGCAGTTTAAAATCAGTCCAAAAACAATCAAGAGGCCTGCTTTTTATTTATTTTTTTTCATGTACATGTGCAGTACATTCTCATGTTTGCGGTTGAATTCCTCTAACCCAAATGTTTGGAATAAATGGGTCATATTTTCTCATACCTTCTGTTCCTTACTATTTTGATTTATTTTAGTAGTACAACTTGATCAAGTCTCCTCTAACAATTCATACCCCCCCCCAAAAAAAAAAATTAAAGCATGTAAACATTCTTGCTGATATTGTATCGGAAGATAGCGCTTTCGGACATTACAGGCCGCAATATTGGTATCAGATTGGAAGTGTAAAAAGTTGTATCGGGACACCTCTAATTCTATCGACCTAGGTAGGTTATGTTTTTTTTGTTAGTGGCAAATGAGTCATGTTATGTTCCTTTGAGTGCTGATATTTATGAGTTTATGAACTACACACACGGCATTTAGTTGCCATCGAGTCACCGTAATAGAATCATAGCACTTGTGCTATTGCTGTCGGATGTCAAACACAGGTCTACAAAAACTGTTTTTAATAAATGTGAGTTCGCTGGCTAATGCCGCTGTCGGTACTAGATGTGGTCGAGTTGCTAGATGTGGACGGGGTCCCTCGGTAGCCTTCGCGACTGCTGATGACGTCACGCGTTATAAATGAATTTATTTTTCTAATAGATTTCTTTGACTCCATGTTTGCCTCCCCTGTTTGTTGTGTGTTTGTATGTTCTGAGTTACTAAATAAAAATAATAAAAATAAATATATAAAGTACATTTACAGCTACTTTTGCGAGGATCGTCCTTCGGTGTCGTGCGTGCCTACCGAAGATGTCACGTCAATGTTCCGTTGCTTTGGGAATCAGACTGGTTAAGGGTCGGATGGAAATCATGGAAACGTTTTATTACAAAATATTTCACTCTATATACAGTCATTATATTCATAAAATCTTGCAGCCCGGGTGAACCACTGCATTGTTGCAAGTTCGTCAGGAGAACGTAAATGTTCCAACACTGTTGCAGCAGCAACTTCTCGGGGCATAGGCAGAAGTGACGTATGAGCTGACGCGCCAATGTGACAGTAATGCAGTTATTTTATTTTATTTTTTTAATGAGCGAATCAAAATATGCAAATAGAACAGCCAGAGGTAAAAAAAACCACTGAGGCAAAGAAATATCTTTGCGAAATACGTGATGAAGCATGACGTCATCAGCAAGCACACAGTACCGACACCACCATAATACACAGTAAACATGTGTTAGCATACCTCATCAGGACATCGTGTGCCGTGTTCCATTAAACGCACAGCGACACAACTGTCCTTATGTCAGAAATTACATCGTGCATCGGCCACAACATGCTTCCTTTTGAGATGCTCGTTTATCACCGCCGTGCTATGAAACGGAGGTTTACATTGTATTAAGTAATTTTGTGAAATGCGCCCAGATTGTCACACTTTGCTAATGCTAACACCGGTTAGCTCTGAAATTAAACTACCCACAATGCTGCTTTGCATTACGGATGACCCGGATTACCACTAATGCACGTTGCAGACAAGTCATTGTGCGTTTGCATTGTTTTTGCAGCAGAGGCATGAGAGAGCAGCGCTGGTTAATAATAAGGATAATTGTATTTTTATATTGATGCATAATCTAAGGAGTTTACATCGATATTATATTGATTTTCACATCCCTTGTAAGAAAGTAATATATATAAAAAAAAAAAAAAAAAAAGAATCAAAAGAGGGGGCACGGTGAGCACGTTTACCTCACATTTCGGAGGTGCAGGTTTCGATTCCGGGCTCTGGCGTTCCTGTGTGGAGTTTACGTGTTCCCCTTGTACCCTCGTGGGTTTCCTTTACTCTGGTTTTCCTCCCACATTCCAAAGACATGCATGGTAGGTTAATGGAAACCCTAAATTGACCATAGGTGTGATTGTGAGGATGATTGTTCATCTACATGTGCCCTGCAATTGGTAGGCAACCAGTTCAGGGTATACCCCGCATACTGCCCAAAGACAGCTGGGATAGGGTCCAGCACCTGCGCGACCCTCGTGAGGATAAGTGACTTGGATAATGGATGAATCGATGAATCAAAAGAAGAAATAAACCTGCTTTAGTAATACATAATTCTTCTAACATTTAACACAAAAAAATGGAGCACCTTTATAAATTAGTCCCCTTTAAACTCGCATTAGAGTTTAAATATAAGAAACAAAACACTGACCAATCATAAGATTTAGTGCCATAGTATAGTAGTTTTCTTAGCGGGCTGTGAAGCTTTGGGTTTCAAAAAGGTTTATTTCATATGGTTGAGTCATGAACACTGAATATAACTGAGAACAGGGAGAGACAGGGTTCTTTGGGTTTAATTTGGTTTTTTTTTGTGACCTCTTTAATAAGTCTTCGAGTGGAAATGTTCATCTCATCTTGAGTCAACAAATCTGCTGGCATTCAGGCTTGTGTGTGGTTAGTGTAGCAGACATTTATTTTCCTAAAACTGTGGTTAATCACAGTTTTAAGAGAGAAAGAAATAACTTCTTCAAATTGGGTCAGTTGGATTTGGTAATTTCCCCCTTTAAAAATTACATATTTTGTTTCAAAACTGAATTTTAGACTTACTTGGATTGTATTGGTGAAATATTAAAATTGTCAGCTCGTTGATCCCAAATATTTTTAGTTGTGTAAATTTAAAAAACAAAAACAAAACAACAATATACAGATGCAAGTTAAACAGGGAAAGTCTTTTTTCTGTATGTCATCTCCTAAGTGGAAGGCTTTCAACTTGAGGGATTTAAAAAAGCAACACGATATACAGTGTGACTGAAAAGAAACTTTTAAGTACCCATTATCCTGGTCTGTGTTAGTTGTTTTTGGTTTAGTCTTTAGTTTCATGTTTTGCCTTGTGTTCCTGTGTCTTCTGTCTCATCATGCTTACTGTGTCTACCTGTGTTCGTTTACCCAAGCCCTTGTGTTAATGAATCAGCTCCCTCCAACCCTTTGGGTCTTGTCCAAGTGTTCCTCGTTGTCTCGTTAATGTGTTTGTATTTAGTTCGTGGATTTCTTTCAGTTGCCCGTGTCTCCTGTCGTGTTGTTTTGGTACCTTTTGTCTAGTGATGCGTCGATGAGGCATCATCAAGTGTGGTCGATGAGGCATCATCAAGTGTGACATTGTTGATACTGTGTTGATACTGTCTCACTGACCACTGACACCTGCTGGATTTAAAAAAAAAAAAAAAAACTGCAGGCAACCCACTTTACAGACTGATTTGATGACATAGTGTCCAGAGTATCATTCAGGTCTTTGCATTAATTTTGTGTTATTCCATATTTTTGAATAATGTGAACACGTATAATCTGAAACTCTAAGTTAAAATTATGTGAGTGAGGTTGCTTGTGGGCTTTTTCTTTGCAATTTTTTTATTCAAAAAAATTTCTTTCAATGTTTTGAATTTCAGTTTATTGTTTTTTTTTGCACGCAATTTTCCCTCGCTCAAATGGCACTGATCTTGTTGGACCTGGATCAGTTCCTTGAACACTCACTCTCCACAATGCTGAGAAACTAGCAGCCCTTGAGAATGAATTTCAACATTGCCTGATCAAGCAACTGCTTCCTGGCAGCTTTATTGTTTAACAAAGTGGAGACTCAATTGATAATAATTACTTATTTCCAGAGATGGGCAGTCTGTTCCGGCTGGGCGTCAGTTTTTGGGACGAAGGGCAACATATTTTAAAAAAGGGTTCGATTAACAAAGGCCGGAGGTTGATTTTCATTCGGCCCTTGTGCGTGTGATGAACCTCCTCGCGAAAAGGGCAAACAACAAATATTGCCTCAGAACGCGTCAAAGGTGCCACTATCAACTGTTTGTGTATGAGGTGACATAAAACTGCAGCGTGCGTTCAAGCGTGCCTGTATTTCCTTATTCTGACATCACGTAACTTGCGCCTCCCACCTCTTCCTGAGGCATATCATTACAAGAGGTGTGTGTATCAGGAACATACCTCAGCATTGATGAGGCGCCTTTGTTGGTATATGATAATTCTTTGAAACAAATGCGACATTTCACCTGCAAGTGAATAGTAAACTTGAAATTAATTTGAATTAGGATGGAACAAAATAACGCAAGCCGGCATGGTGGACGACTGGTTAGCATGATGGCCTCACAGCGCAGAGGTTGTGGGTTCAATTCCATCTCCGGCCTTCCTGTGCGGAGTTCTTAATAGTTTTGTTGTGGCCCCTTAGTCCTTTCTTTTGATTGCAAAACCCTAATTTTTTCTGCAAATTGTGGAAGGGTATTCTGCAATTCGCCAACTCACTTGTCCCGGACCAGTCAACGGGACACACTGATGATCATGCAAATTACCAGAGATGGGCATTCTATCCCAGGGATGGAACGCACTGTCTGTTCCTTACTGGGTCAAGTTACCCATGTATAGATTTAAAATGTTTGCGCTCGAACAAGAATGAAATCTTGCAGCATTTGTTTTGTTGTGGCAGGCCATACATTTCACACCTAGGCCTTCTCTAAAATCATACTTAGTCCAACTTGAATAAATCCCCCTCATATTACCATCATTTATGACACCATGGCTGGACAAATAATTGACAGAAAGACACTTATGCACTACTGAGTAAGTGGTAGACGACCTAGCTTCTCTTGAAAGGTCCGTCTTGAAAATGACCTCGCAAGTGTATCTGCAATTAAATCCACACTTTTCCCTCCTTTGACTATTATGGTTTAAAAAAGCATGAACATATTTTAGATTATCAAACGGTCGCAAGTTACGAATTTCTGCTTTGTTGATTCTGCATAGCACTGTCCCCTCACAAGTGAGTATCCAATCACAAGAGGCGTTCATCACATTCAACGTAAGGCCAGTGAGAAGGGCTTACTGTCCTCAACTTGTGATTTGATTGGCTATCGCAACTGTCTATCAACTGCCCCCTTGCTCACACATAACAGATGCCTGCACGTTTGTGTCTGAAGACCTTGGACGAATAGTGTATACTACTGGTATTTTGAAATCTGCATGGCAACATGAGTTAGCTGAATTCTGATTGGTTAAAACTCTAACCTAAAAAAAATTAACTCTAGGATATAATGTGACATCAATGTGAAGAATATGATCATGATTTCTTGATTATGTTAGGCCAGCAGAGAAGACCTTGGAAGCCTTGAGCGCCCGCCACTGCTGTTTTGTTTACTGGCCCTTTAACTAGGAATTTAACTCTATGAGAGAGAGAAAGTGAGTGTGCGAGAGTGTGCAAAAGAGAGCGAGCAAGAGTGTGCAAAAGAGAGTGAGCGCATGAGTCAATGTGGGCACGTGATACACATAGCTGTGTGAAGAAGCAATTGAGAGTCAAAATAAACATCTTAAATTGCGTTTAATTAGAGGAAATGGATGAAGTGGAATAAACACAGCCGTCTCTTCAGTGCGATCCCCAGACTGGTGAAATGCAAGGAAGCTTTACAAAGACAAGGATGGATGGGGACGGAGGGTGATTATTTTATGAATAAGGGTTGATGACGAAAGGGTGCCCACGTCTCGCACAGAGGACGGACTGGCAAAATAGGGTGATGTTCTCTTCTCTGTAAATTACCACCATTAGCATTGGGATGCTCAACAATGGGTACTTATATTCATGGTCCAGAGCCGCTGATGGGTTACAGCCCAGTGTGTCATGCCATAACAGCTAACCAGGTCGGAATTAAAATTCATAAGGGCTGTCAAATTTAAAGCGTTAACTTAGTCGATTAATCCAATTTTTTTTAACTCAGTTAAATATTTTAACTCAGTTTGATTTACTTAAAAAATAATTAGCATACTTGGCAAATATTGTGCCATATTAGCTGTACATATTTAGCACGTCTCAGAACAAAAATTGTGTGAGAAATGTATTTCATTTTAAATTAAAGTGTGTCAAAGTCAAAAAGTCTTAAAGCAATAAAAAACATTTAGGTAGTACTTTTATGCATTTAAAATCTACAAATGGATCGTGCCATCACTAACCAGAGTTAAAGGAATAATCTTATTGCTTTATTTTTAGAGGATGTCTTATGCCGCCATCTCCAGCCACCTTGGGCAAAAGGAGACTTTTGTAGACTGGCAAGCAAAATGTGAGGAGAGAGCGCACCATGTCAAGACTGCTGTGCAGTGGATAGTTGAACCTCTGAACACGATGCTGATGGGACAAAACCCTTGTGACCAATCAGATCTTGACCAGAAACTCAGGTAGAATTCAGCTGCATTCCCACATCTGCATCCACACTTTAAAAAGTAAATGAATGGCCAAAATGAAAATACGAACATTTGAAAATCGATCGGGAAGCACGGTGGTAGACTGGTTTGCATGTCCGCCTCACAATACAGAGGTCCAGGGTTTGAACCCGGGTTCCGGCCATCCTGTGTGGTGTTTGCATGATATCCCCGTGCCTGCGTGGGTTTTCTTGGGTTTCTCTGGTTTCATCACACTTTCCAAAAACATGCACGGTAGGTTGATTGAACACACTAAATTTTCCCTTGGTGTGACCATGAGCGCAAATGGTTGTTTGTCTGTGTGTGCCCTGCGATTGGCTGGCAACCAGTTCAGGGTGTACTCCGCCTACTGCCCGAAAACGGCAGGGCTCCAGCACGCCTGCACCCTCGTTAGGAGAAGCGGTTCTGATATTTGATGGATGAAAAAAGATCCTACACAACAAAATTGTGGGGACCCTTCTGTTTAAGAAATACAAATGGAAAGAAACTCTTGCAGCTGTCCCTGATTTGCCTTCTCTCAACTACGTTCAGCTCCTTCCACAGCTTATCTGAATTGTCAAGGCGTTTTGTTCTTTGCCATTCTTCAGTGGTTCTAGCTGTTAGACAACATCTCGCTTCCTCCCAGGGGCTGGCGACAGTATACGGAGAAGGGCTGAGGTGCCAAACATATGGTTTAAAAGTGTACCGTCATTAATGGAGAGGCTAAAATCCTGCAAAGGTGTTCATACTGTACATTTATACCAAATTTGCTTAATCAACAAAAAGTGACCAGAAACTGTAAAATGTAAGGCAGATATTGACAGTGTACACACTGATCCACGGAAACAGGTGCCATCACACCGGAAGTGAGCTAATGTGACTTGTCAAAAAGCTCCAGTTTCCTCTCATCTCTCTAATCATCAAGGCATTTTCACCGTTATGTGCCTTGTCAATCTGGAGTTTTGCCACAATTGGAACGAAATGGATATTCTAAAGAGACACTCTGTGTGTGTGTGTGTGTTTGGGAGTGTACTTGAAACTACATTAATGAAAAGAAAATACAGAAAATTACGGAAAATGTATTTGAAAAAAAAACATCATCATGTTCAACAGTCGTCAAACATAGAAACAATTAGAGCAACGAGGATGGAGCATGCTGTTGGGCTGCAAAAAGGACTTGTCTGAGGTGAGATGCAAATTCTGTTTGTTAAACTTGCATGTGTTTGCCCATTGACATTTCAATGATTGATTGACTCTATGCACATGTCTGCATGTAGTGTATGGAAGTGTGCTAACTTCCGCTACGCCAGTGCATATTGATCAAACACTAAAGTATTTTTGCAGTCTGCTGAAATGGCATTGTTACCGTCAACGTTGTCTTACCTTATTAACTGCTCCAGTTATCCAAGTGCCAGTGAAGTGAGCAAAGCACCACATCTCATTAAATGAGATAATGAATTTCCTGTGTCACAGTAGGTACAGGTACGTGTAAACGCATGCTCATTTTGACATGCTCAACTCAACTTTTTTTTGATAGTGCACTAAACAAACAGCATCCACAAAATTAGAAAGCTTTTTTCGTGTAGATGCAACAGAATTCAGCTTATGAAAACCTAAAAGACATCCATCCATCCATTATCTGGACCGCTTCTCCTCACTAGGGTCGCGGGGGGTGCTGGAGCATATCCCAGCAATCTTCGGGCTGTAAGCGGGGGGACAACCTGAACTGGTTGCCAGCCAATCGCAGAGCGTTAGTACATAATAGTAAAGAAAGAAAATAAAAAAAAAAAAGTCTGGCCAACCTCAATGACATTAGTTATTTTCAAAGTGAAGTAGTACACTGCGATTACTTGCCCAAAAAAAAAAAACAGTGTCATCTACTGCCAATGCACATTAATTACAATTTCAAGCTCACTCATCGAAAAAAAAAAAATTTTTGTCAGTCGAGTGTTCATAAATGCTCTACGTTACAATGGCAGCAGTGGGATTTGTGTCCTGGCATTTTGTAACGAAGAGTGAAGAAGAGAAGTGCCTATGATTTGTACATAATTTGTATGGCTAAATTCTGCCTTCTTGATTGAGTTTGATGTCATTATTTTAAAAATAAACATTTAAGTCTCAAGACAATCTCCATAAATATAATCCCACATTGTCCGCTCCACAATGGAAAACATGTAATTTAATAAAACACAAAAATATGACATGCAATGAGTGTGTGTCAATGTGTGCTTCAAAGTAAACTATAGAACTGAGTGTTCACCCTCTGTGCGTGCGTGAGCGTGTTTGTGTGTGTGTGAGTGGTGTGTAGTGCGCTGCAGCATCATTGGGTGCGCTGAGAGCAGTGCGCAATTGCTTACACGTGCATCTTAGAGGGAACGTTGGTGATATCGCTTCAGAAAGATTTGTCACAGTGTACACAAAAGACTAAATGCAGAATTTTGTCAGTACGTGATTTGTGATGATGCATTTTCAAATTTCCTTTTTAAAAAAAAAAGTGACCGTGTGGTGACGTACTTTTTGTAAGTGACACTTTTATTAAAGTATGACATTCATGTCCGGTAATTGCACAGCAATTTCTTCATGGTCCGCCTCCAGGAAGAGAAGGAAAGCAAGGAAAAGGAGGAGATTCCTTCTGCTGGTGAACAGGAAGCGGAAGTCCCGTCTCCGCCACCTGAAAAGAAGAAAGAAAAAAAGGCTGATAAAAGTAAAGTAATTTTGGTCAACTTATAAAGCTGACAGGACACACCAGAATATGTTAGGCAAGCACATGTCGCTTAAATGTAAACAATTTAGCATGACAGTTGTTTATACAGATTTCTGTACACGGTTGTGTGGTGGCCGAGAAAGGTCACAACAATTGAAAACTCAACAACTCGACAACATTGAACTACAGCTCTATTGCAAAAGCCACAACACAATGGAAGCCCCAAGGCAAAAGCCACAACGGAAGTGCCAGAAACTTCCGTGGGATGGCAAAGCCGGAATAATAATGTTAAACCTTAACAATTGTAATGTAAACTTTACGCCTACATATATTTTATTTATTTATTTTTTTTAATTAAATGAAGAGGTCACTCGGATTTTGATCGACCTGCGGGCTTCACACTCATGAAACATCAAAACTATGAATAAGAATGCTGCGACATTGTCTTTGAGAAGCCACACCCCTGTTCATACCAATTAGGAAGCTGAACTCCTCCACCGTCTGTATGTTCTGAAAGTGACTTGCTGGAATGTTTAAACTCTCCTGTAAGAGGATACTGAGACGCTTGTTGAAATCTGCAATGAACATCACATACCTATCAGAAGTGTCTTCCAGAATTTCGCCCCTCATTTATCACAGTCTCTGGATAAACAGCAGCCTTTCATCTATCACCACGAATGGTGTCACTGACAAGTCGGACATAGTGTTGCAATCGTGCTCGTAATGCAGCCAGACAGTATTGATGGGGTGGGGCCTCATCGCGTCACGTCTGACAAGATATCATGTGAAACCCCAGATAATCAACATTTCTATTGTTGCAAACTATACCCCCCCACACCTGATGCAGATAACATCTCTAAGGACGTCTTCTACTGGGATCTCCAGCGAGTGTTTCAGCACTCTCCCTGCGAGTACATTGTAGTGGTGACAGGTGACTGCAATGCTCCTCTCCGATGATGAGGTGAATCACATCCTCCAATTTAGTATCAGATTGTGCTGTGCCACTCGAGAAGATTGAGCAACTTCGCCTCTATGATCAAACCGTTTGTCTCAAACACTTGCTTCTAACACTCACAATGCCATCTCGTAATGGTGTATTCCTTTGGCGGGTCTATTGCAAAGTATTCCATACTGCGAAGGTCCAGCTAGGTTCGAGACTGTTCTGCATTTTGAGGAAGCACATGTGGTTCCTACCCTTTCATGGTACACCTGCTCACCTGCCCCTGAAGACCCAGCAACGCAAACCCAATTCTGTATGACTTGATGTTGACTAAGAAAACCACCAACGGCATAAGGCTGCCAAATAGGTTTGCGCAATTACAACCCAAAGCCGCCTCTAAAACTAGGACTAAATAGGAAAAATGAAAAGCACAATTTCACAAATGACTGAAACTAACCTCAGTCATTGCTGCCGTTGTCACAGTGAAAGGATATCTGGAACTACCATCGGGCTAGCGTAACAAGTCAATCACACCTCGAAACATCACATTTTGGCAGAAATCTAGTTTTGTCCAGGCACTCTCGTCCCATGGCTCAAGTATCCATGTGACGCTGCCTTCTGTAGCAGCCATGGTATTGCCAGGAGCTTGCCGGATGTGTGTGCTGCCGTCTCCTCAAAAAGGCGGTTAAAACGGTCTCAGGCAGTTGCTGTGGATTTGGCCTGGTTTATGTTGCCGTGAAGGTCTTTGCCATCACATTTCCAACGGCCAGAGATAAGAGTTCTCACCCACAGCAATCCAGATTCTGTCCAGAATGATGTTGTAAGGATCAAGTATTCATGTTCATTCTTTAGCAGCTGTGCTTTGGCAATGTGCAGCCCTTAACTCATTCGATAGGGACTAAGGTGTCCAACTACGCTTGAGCAGTGGGCATATGCATTAATTCTGTATAACTTATCTTATCTCCAAAGGTACATATATTTCAAGCAGTCCTGCTCTCCCTACTCTACAAAGCAAGATGTAGCCAGTAAAGAAGGTTGAGAAGCAGAAACATTTTAAGATTATGACAATGACGTGTCATCCGCATCCACCATTTCTGCCCCTCGCACGCTAGTTGCATCTTTGAAACCCAGATTCCCATCCGAAGAAGACTGTGTTGATTTAGTCATGCAGATTGACGCACTGCTGGTGAGCTGATTTGTGACTTCCTGTCCTAGCTAACAATATTGTATCGGCAACCAGGGGGACAGCTGCAATCATGGGCAGCAACGGTGAAACACAACCATGGCAGTTTTCACTGGTCTTAAGTCATTGGTCTAAAAAGGTGGAAGAAAGCATGTCTGCACATCGCCATAGAATAAAGCCATGGAATAAGCTGACGACTAACGCTAAGGTTGCCACCCTCTAGCACATCATCCCCATGATCAAACATGCTGACCAGGTCGAAACCCAAATAATAAAAGTACCATCAGTAACTGGAAACTGCTTGAACATCAGTTCCACTTTCCACGGTGAAGTGCATTTTACATTGGCTGAGTGTACCAAGAAAGAATACACTGCTTCAAAATCTACATCACTTAGCTCGACTGATATTTGCATTTGCCCACACGGACGAGCCAAATGCCTTTTGGACAAAAAGCTTGGAGGAGGCAATGTGAAGCTTTCAAACCGAAGACAACTACCAACTTTCAAGCATTTTGATGGTAGTTATGCTCTTGTGATGTTTTTCAAGGTACTGGTGCACTGCATTAAATGGATGGAATCATAAAGGTGGAGGTCTACCTCCACATTCACCTGAAACAAACAGCTAGAAGGCTGAAACTTGACAATTGGGTATTTCAACTTCCAAAAGCATGTGTCTGTATGTGTGTATGATTTTGGCTTTGACGAGAGAAAACCCACCCCAAAAGTTTGCAAAAATTGGCGTAGAATTGAAACAAACAAAAACAGTTGATACAAATTTCATTGTCCTGGCTACTAACACAGTTTATTTCTGACATCAATATCCACAGAAAAAAAAGGCGCTTCAGACAAGCCATTTTGTCCGGCAGAGCCACCTGAACCAGTGATGCCCGGGTGCTTGGCCATTGGCTCAGTGTCTCTTGCTGTGGCCAAGTGTGGGGCAGAGATAAAAGGCATTCCACTCTACAAATATATCCGAACCCTGAAGAACCCAGAGGTGAGAGCCAAGGGCATTATTTCGGGTTGAGTATTAAGACTTGGACTTAGACTTCATTTTATTGATCCCTTGGAATGACTCCCTCAGGGAAATTCAAGTTCCAGTAGCATTTGATAAGAGCACACGATAGCACAGCAGCACACTGGTAATAAAACAGAAAATCGAAATATGAAGAGATATTTGGATCGGCGAGCTCGGGCTTTAGCTTAGCCCTAGTCTTGCAGCCTTGAGGTTTTGTCCTCAGCTCTGGCGGGATGTGGTGTCGTCTCCCAGCTCGTCCCTTTGTATGCAGAGCCATTTCCTCCTGTGAAAAGGTGAGTAGACTTGCTCTTTGTAGCATAAGTTGAAACTATTCATAGAATATATAAAGCATAATTTCTTCATGAGTAGAATGAAAGAAAGTATCATGAAAAGGTTAAGAAACCTTGAAAAGAGATAAAAACTGGAGCTGCAACTGGACAGGCAGCCATCTTCACAACTCTACTCAGCAATTTCTATATAGATTAGGGCTGTCAAAATCAAAGCATTAACTCTGGAGATTTTTGTGTGTTCAGGATCAAGCTGGATTTCACATTCCTGTCGTGCTGGTAACTTTATTAAGCTGTGGGAAGACGTCTCCTGGAAAACTGAACTTGCTGGAAGAGGTCATACTGATCCCCAACGCAGGACAACAAGTCAAACAAGTACTCAAATCTGCAACCACCCACATAGTTGCTAAAGCACCAATCCCACTGAGCAGGATTTTGAACATGTTCATATTGTGAAAAAAACGTCTGAGGACCGTTTGGCTTACATTTGTGACCTTGTGCGAAGCCTGATATGAAGGCATTTTACTACCTTTGCCAAACGGCGCAAGTGTTCGCCCCTCAACGGGGTAGGGGCTTTAGTTGGATCAAAACCATTTGGTTGTTTGTTATCATGATCTGAGTTTTTCAGCCTGAAAACAGCACCATGTGAAAATTGCTCTCAAGAAGTAATGTTTCTAAAAATGTCTGCATTCTGATTCTGCTTCTGCTTCTGATTCTGAAAAGGGAGGGCATGTTTGTGCATGTACACACAGTAACTTTTTACAGTTGTGGAAGTCAGGGTAGAATCAGTAGAGTTGGCTGATGTAACTAACATTATATTAAAAAGGGACTGTTTCTTTAACCAATCAAATTTAAAATTTGCAAGACAGCTAGCGTCAACATTTTTCTGTCCTCTGAGTCCTTGTTATAGCAAAACCTGTCAAACCAAAGTTTGACTACCAAAACAAGACTGTGGCGATCTGCATACGCCAATGCATTCAATAATTGGATTGTATTTTATTCTATTGTGTTTTTGTCATGTTATTAAATGTGCAGTTCATCAAGGGCATGTTCAGGTCGCTCCCTAATGTCACCCATGCAAATTGACCGATATGTGCCATGCCTTTATGAAGGGCAGAGGTTCGGGCGTACTAGTACCCCTGGGGGTACTTGAAGTAACTCCGGGGGGGTACACAAGATTGTTTTACAAACAAAAATCCTAAAAAAAAAAATTATTCTTAAATTCAATAAATGTTTCAGGAAAATATAAGGTCATAAAATGAATTTTATGTTCAGAAGGTTCAATTCAATATCATTGTTTTAAATACCCAGATTCCCTCCCAACCTAGAACGGTTCAATCCAATTAATCACGTGCCACCTCTTGTTACCTGTCAATCACTTGAAGACGCAAAGAATGGAGTCGTGGTTGAAGCGTAAGTCTTCTGAAAAAACAAAGGCACAAGTGTAAAAGAAGGCCAACCAAGTGTCGGCAAAAGTCGTTGTAGGTTGAAGATTATATTTTATTTGGATTTACACCTAACAAGTTGTGAGCCACCCAAGGCACTCTTTTTTATTTTTTGTGCGGAGAAATTTTAGAAATTACCGAGTTCGAGACCGGTCTGGCGGATGTCCGGGAGGCCAGACCAGCGAGTCCCGTCGTGGCCATTCGGGCGGACGTCCGGGAGGCGGAACCAGGGACCGCGAGCGAGACCGGTCTGGCGGGTGTCCTGGAGGCCAGACCAGCGAGTCCCGTCGAGGCCATTCGGGCAGACGTCCAGGCGCACCCGGGACAGGAACGTGGAGCGGGGGCTGGTTGTTGTACCCCGCCGAGACAGGAACGTGGAGCGGCAGCTGGTCGTCGTACCCCGCCGAGACAGGAACGTGGAGCGGCGGCTGGTCGTCGAATCCCGCCGAGACAGGAACGTGGAGCGGAGGCTGGTCGTCGTACCCCGCCGAGACAGGAACGTGGAGCGGCGGCTGGTCGTCGAACCCCGCCGAGACAGGAACGTGGAGCGGCGGCTGATCGTCGAAACCCGTCGAGACAGGAACGTGGAGCGGCGGCTGATCGTCGAACCCCGCCGCGACCGGAACGTGGAGCGGCGGCCGGTCGTCGAGCCCCGCCGAGACAGGAACGTAGAGCGGCGGCTGGTCGTCGAACCCCGCCGAGACAGGAACGTGGAGCGGCGGCTGATCGTCGAACCCCGCCGCGACCGGAAAGTGGAGCGGCGGCCGGTCGTCGAGCCCCGCCGAGACAGGAACGTGGAGCGGCGGCTGGTAGTCGAGCCCCGCCGAGACAGGAACGTGGAGCGGCGGCTGGTCGTCGGACGCCGCCGAGACGGAGACGGGACGCGGTGGATCGCCGGACGCCGCCGTAGCAGGGACGAGACGCGGCGGTAGGTCGACGAATCCCACCGAGACAGGATCGTGGAGCGGCGGCTGGTCGTCGCGCCCCGCCGAGACAGGAACGTGGAGCGGCGGCTGGTTGTCGATCGTCGCCGAGACAGGAACGTTGAGCGGCGGCTGGTCGACGAGCCCCGCCGAGACAGGAACGTCGAGCGGCGGCGTTTCCTCAGGTGCCGCTGAGGCAGAGACGGCAGGTGGCGGCTGGGCATCGTCCACCGCCGAGGCAGGAACCGGGAGCGACGGCGGGTCGTCGAACGCCGCCGAGGCAGAGACGAGAAGCGGCGGCGGCTCATCGGGCGCCGACGAGACAGTGACTTGAGGCGGACGCAGGACGTGCTCCACCGGGACGTGAACTTGGGACGGACGCAGGGAGTGCTCCGCCTGGACATGGACTTGAGGCGGACGCAGGGAGTGCTCCGCCTGGACATGGACTTGAGGCGGGCGCAGGACGTGCTCCGCCGGGACATGAGCTTGAGGCGGACGCAGGACGTGCTACGCCGGGACGTGAACTTGGGGCGGACGCAGGGCGTGCTCCACCGGAACGTGAACTTGGGGCGGACGCAGGGCGTGCTCCGCCGGGACATGAGCTTGAGGCGGATGCAGGGAGTGCTCCGCCTGAACGTGGACCTGACCTTGAGACGGACGCAGGACGTGCTCTGCCGGGACGTGAACTTGGGACGGACGCAGGGAGTGCTCCGCCTGGACATGGACTTGAGGCGGGCGCAGGACGTGCTCCGCCGGGACATGAGCTTGAGGCGGACGCAGGACGTACTCCGCCGGGACGTGAACCTGGGACGGATGCGGGATGTGCTCCGTCTGAACGTGAACTGGGAGCGGATGCAAGACGTGCTCCGCCGGAACGTGGACCTGGGGCGCTGGCAAGGCGCCGGGACGGGGCTCAGCAGCTGGCGGGGAGCCGGGACGGGACTCAGCAGCTTGCGGGGAGCCGGGACGGGGCTCAGCAGCTGGCGAGGAGCCGGGACGGGGCTCAGCAGCTGGCGAGGAGCCGGGACGGGGCTCAGCAGCTGGCGAGGAGCCGGGACGGGGCTCAGCAGCTGGCGAGCAGCCGGGACGGAGCTCAGCAGCTGGCGAGGAGCCGGGACGGGGCTCAGCAGCTGGCGAGGAGTCGGGACGGGGCTCAGCAGCTGGCGAGGAGCCGGGACGGGGCTTCGCAGCTAGGGAGGTGCCGGGACGGGGCTCAGCAGCTGACGGTGAGCCGGAGTGGGACTCTGGAGGTTGCAGCTGGTGAGGGACCGGCACTGGAAGCTGCAGCTGACGAGGGAGCGGCGTGGGTTGCTGCAGCTGACGTGGAAGCGGCGTAGATTGCTGCAGCTGACGTGGAGGCGGCGTGGGTTGCTGCAGCTGACGTGGAAGTGGCGTGGATTGCTGCAGCTGCCGTGGAAGCGGCGTGGATTGCTGCAGCTGACGTGGAAGTGGCGTGGATTGCTGCAGCTGACATGGAAGCGGCGTGGATTGCTGCAGCTGACGTGGAAGCGGCGTGGATTGCTGCAGCTGACGTGGAAGCGGCGTGGATTGCTGCAGCTGACGTGGAAGCGGCGTGGATTGCTGCAGCAGACGTGGAAGCGGCGTGGATTGCTGCAGCTGACGTGGAAGCGGCGTGGATTGCTGCAGCTGACGTGGAGGCGGCATGGTCTGCGCAGCTGGCGTGGAGGCGGCGTGGGCGCTGCAGCTGACATGGAGGCGCCGTGGGTTGCTGCAGCTGACGTGGAGGCGGCATGGTCTGCGCAGCTGGCGTGGAGGCGGCATGGGTTGCTGCAGCTGACGTGGAGGCGACTGCGGGCCGGGCGCCGCATTCGGACCGGGCGCAGCCGAGACGGGGGACCTGATCCCCGTCCGCCTGCCGCCATAGGGGATCAGGGGAATGGGAGACGCGAGGGACCGAGACTAGGGGTGCTGGTGAACGTGAGCTATTAGACGAAACGGGAACGTGACCAGGTGCGGAAACCGATGGGGGACGAGGTGTACGTGAACTGTGAGACGCAACGGGAACGTGACTAGGTGCAGAATTTGACGGGGGAAGAGGTGAACGACGTGGCTGTGACTTGCGCGACTCGGGGAGTGGAGCGCGCGTGGTACCGTGGGGAGTAGCCGAACCCCCACTGAGGCGTCATCGTTGGCCGCCACGTGGGGGTGCCCGGAAGGCCAACCGGGTGCCCCAGTAAGGGCTCGCGGTGGCAGAAGGGGAGAAAGGGTCAACCCGAAGGGGTGCCCAGAAGTCATCGTCCGAGGGAGAGTCATTAGTGAATTCCGACTCGGAGTCGTCGTCTGAATCCGAGTCGGGTTGCACGGGAGGAGGCATGACGGAGGGGTACGCGTTAACGGGATCGTGAAACAAGAAGGGTGAAACCGATGTGGAACGAAAAATGGAACCTACATGGAGGATACGGGGTTGGTCGGCAGGCGGAGGGGAGTAGTCGGAGCGACGACGACGGCGCCGCCGCCGAGAGCCTCCCGCTGGGTCCGGATGAGGTCGGAACATTCTGTCAGGGTTCGCCGTTCGGCGAAGAGGAGGTGGACCCAGAAAGCGAGGAAGCAGGGAAACGGATAAACTTAAAGGGAATTTATTAAATGAAACAAACAAGGACAAACAATGTGGTGTGGACAAACTAAACGTGACTAAATAGAACGAAAGAAGACAAGTGACGAGGATCGTGACAAAACACCAGGGACCGGGGGCATGAGCGTGGGCATGAGCGAGGGCATGAGCGAGGGCATGAGCGAGGGCATGAGCGAGGGCATGAGCGAGGGCATGAGCGAGAAGGAGGGTGGTCGTGAAAGTCCGTAACAGGGCGTAGCAGGACAAATGTTCCGACGCTGAGCTGTCGGCCAGGGGTGGATAAATAGTCCGGTAATTAGGGGGACCAGATGGGAATCAGATGCGTGATGGTTGACAGGGAACAGGTGCGTGGCTGGTGGAGACGGAGTGCGCCCCTACTCAGCTGACAAACATAAACAACGTGCACATGGCAGGGAGGTGACGAAAACAATAACAAAAAACACAGACATGTCCGACACCGGTCATGACAGACGCCACTGCACTCATTACATTGCACTGCATAAACAACATTGCTGAGTTAGCCATCTCGAGAATTAGTGTTTGTCTTGGGGCTGCTGGGTTTCATGTCTGGTATTGGTATGCTTTGTTTGCAAAAAGTCCTTTCTTAGCTTTTCCGAACAAATCAGAACATGTAAGGAACTCCAAAATTCTACCTCTTCTTTTTATCATAATGTGACCACCTCCAGACCTTAATTGGTGAAATCCCCCGAGACATAAACAGTAAATAGGTAAGCTCTAAATGTGGATTTGGATCTGAGGAAGTGTTTTGGATAAAACATTTAATGTCTTTACCCACCAAGATTCGTACAGCTGCCATAATCATGACTAGGATGACAAACAATCTCCGCAAACACAATAGCCCAGTGTTCCTCGTTTTTTTATTCGGCTTCGACATAGTCGTGGATGCATTCATGAGTATTTCGTCCATGTGTTTTATCCATCTTGTGTCAAGAGTTTTTCAGTGTTTAGACAATTATTCAAGCATTTCTGCATGTGTCATACTAAACTGTGACCTCCTTTAACAGATCATCACAATGACAACACAGTTACAGAAGGAAATGATGAGAATATTGAGCGCTTCATCAAAAGCTGGGGTGAGGGTCATTCTCTTTTATTGTTAAAGAGAACAGGAATGGAAGAATATTGTGGCATATTTCTCAAGTGTCGGAATAATAGTCTGAAAGGTTTTATGAGAGAACGGTTTGTGAAAGGATTTTCTGTTTGAGCATTCCTAAAAAAATACAATATGCATTGAACTCGTCTTCAAATTTATTCAAACATGGAGCCCTGGAGTTTTGTTGAAAATATTATTCAAGCATTCATGCTGGCAATCAGAATGTTAACAATGGAAATTGTGAATGGCACATTCAACTGCCCTAACCTTGCAAGCACAACTGCATATCTCATCCATCATAAACATATATTTATTGTAAGTTAACACAGCTACTTTATTTTTCCTTACACAGAATTGGGAAACAGATTTCAAATAAAGGCTTGTGTATTTAGTACACAGAGTATGCATTTTTATTGTCTGCATAGATAAGGAAAATTCAGTTCATAAGATGGACATTGTGTATGCTCCAAGGTCACCGCGGCCATTCTGAGCGACAACGGTGTGCAGCCTGTGAGCTTTGATCGTCCTGAACAAGCTCTTGATCTGATCTCTGAAGCCTGCAATAACCTTGCGTTAGAACTGGGAACAGAGATCCATCTAGCACTGAACTGTGCAGGCCATGACCTCATGGACTATGTAAGTGCCTCAGCAAGTAAGTTTTAATAAGTAATCCATGTTAGTTACAAGGAGCCGAGAACTACATGCTCTGATCTTTTTTTTCCGTCTCCATTTCAGACCAAAGAAAAGTATGAGATTGCAACAGGAGGTTTTAAGTCTCCAGATGAGCTCGTGTCGATGTATCAAACCCTTGTCAGCAAATATACCGCAGTGGTGGCTTTAATTGACCCATTTAGGCGGGAGGTATGTGTCTATAGATTTAATATGAACCGATCTCATGAAAACAGAAAAAAGTGCTGGTACATTAAAGGGCTGTCGCAAACAATTTTTTGCTATGCTGAAAAATCACTTGGAATGATACATCCTTGAAAGAAAATTGCAATGTTTTTTTCACTCAGAACTTCTTAGTACGTTTTATTACAAGGAGAGTTTTTGAGTAAATTTTGCATAGTATTGGTTATTTAAAATAGTCACTTTGGGTTGAGGAACAAATCAATGTAAACAATGTAACATCAAGTCAATGATGGTGTAGTGGTACACCCGCCTGATTTGTGTGTGGGCAGCGTGGGATCGACTCCCACTCGGTCTGCCCTGCGACTGTCTGGTGATCAGTTCAGGGTGTAGTGCGCCTTTCGCCCGTAGTCAGTTGGGATAGGCTCCGGCACCCTCCCGCGACCCTGTACAGGATAAGCGGTGTGGATAATGACAATGACATAAAGTAACAACACATCAAAGGTTTGACAATGGTCAAAATGATGGCTCTGGGAATTCTTGTGTTACCATGAGTTGACGGCTAGATCAAATATATGTATATATATATATATATATATATATTAACCCATTTTTAACCCAGCAGTGTTGGTTTGCAAGGCCCATTGGTAACCTGAGCACAGTGTTTTGTTCTGAGATGATATGCTAAAGATGTACGGCTAATATTTGAATTTGGCTTTGCAAAGAATGCAAATTGTTTTTTAAGTTAAACTGAGTTAACTGACTTAAAATATTTAATCGCTTGATTTTTTTTTTTAATTAGTGTAATCAGTGGCGGGCTGTGGATTTGACACCTTGGCCTTCAGTAAAGTCCTATTGAGCTCGACTTGAATCCCTCATAATACCATCATGTATGATACCATGGCTGGACAAATAATATACAGAAACACACTTACACACTACTGAGTGAGTGTTGAAATTGTCCTCGCAAGTGTATCTGCAATTAAATCCACACTTTTCACTCCTTCAGCCATTGTGGTTTGAAAAATCAATAGTATATTTTTGATATTTGAACGGTCGCCAGTTACGACTTTCTGGTGTGTTGATTCCGCATAGCGCTGCTCCTTGATGAGTGAACATTCAATCACAAAACGCTTTCATCTTCTTCAACATAGGGCCAGCAAGAAGGCCTTACTGTCATGAATTCAACTGTCTATCAACTGTAAAAGCCCCCTTGAAACTCAAAACAGATGCCTGCACGATTGAATCTGAAGGCCTCGGACGAAACGTGCGTGTTACTGGCATTATGAAAACTGCCAGGGAACACAAAATCTCTCACCTAAAAATAAAACCCTAGGATATAATATGACATCAATGTGAAGAATATGATCATGATTTCTTGATTATGTTAGGCCAGCAGAGGATGCCTTGAAGACCTTGAGCGCTCACTTCAGTTTATATTTAACCTTTAAAAAAAAAAAACGTTTTGCTGATTTAACATATTATATTGATCTGCAAAATCAAAATGATGTATGCACCTCAAATGGAAAATAAAAATCCTTAAATTAGAAAGATTTTTTTAGCAAGGTGTACATATGCTATAATGACCAGGGTTATATGTGTTTTATTGTTATTTATTGCCATTGAGGTGTTGTGGCAACCATCAATTTCTGATACGATCAACACTCCTGTTTCCCAGTCCTGAAATGCACCATTCTGTTTGAGTGTGGGAACAGGAAGAGAGAGAAAGAGAAAGCATGTGTGCTACATCTTTGGGCATCAGTGCCTGTGTTTTGGTTGTTAATCACTCATTAATGCGTCCCTAATCCATAGCAGATTTAACACTACAATATGTTAGCATAACCAAACATGGCATTGTGTTAAAACAGCTAATAAATTGTTGTGTCCTCGTGATGCTCTAATGTAATGACTGTAAATGATGGCCATTGTTTCCATCTGTTCACCACTAAGAGGTAATTTTAGCTGTTTAAGTGTAAACAAGTATTCATTAAAAAATAATTAAGTTCTTGACTACTCAATGTTTGGTGTCCATGTAACAACCGTACCGGTATGGAACAAAATAGAGTAGACCACAACATTAACAAGCGCCTGCGAAGGAAGGGCTGAGTGAACTATATTTATTCATAACACAATGCAAGAAGGTTACTTTTAAAGCATATTTGAGTTTTAACTGGTTTTGCAACTTCAGTTCTGGGCTCACATGTCACACATGGACCATGTTTTCTGAGAACCACCTATAATTATCTTCTTTATTGACAAATATGACGAACTATTCAATGTTGTATGCTCCCTGAATCATAATTTTACCAAAGCATTTTGGACAATGTTGTGCAAACAGCTGTGGATGGCCTGTTCTGCTTTGTCTTAAATGTTTCCCAGTGCACCAAACAAGGTTAAAAATGCATGGTTGGAGAAGTTTGTTTTGGAAGAACTTGAAAGCCCCAGTCTCAACCCCATCCAACACATTTAATGAATTCGAACAGAGTTGTGGGCCAGCAACAGTGACCTCTGACCTCACAAATGTTCTTCAGGATGAATGGACAAAACCTCCCAGACTCACTCCCAACAGTGTCCTATGTTGCTGGATGTTACTGCAATGAGGCGTGCAGCACCATACTTTGGAAACTCCAGTTATGAACACTCTTTTTTACATGTGTGATATAAGTGGCGGCGTGGATCAGTGGTAGTTTGGTCGTTTCCCTACCATTGTTACAATGTTTACGTATCCTTGAGCAAGATACTGAACCCCCATTTGCTCCAGATATGTCATCAGTAGGTCGATGAGGTAATCGTGTGAAGCGCTTTAAATCCTGTAGGTAGAAAAGAAATAGAAAACAGCCCATTTGACGAGAAAAGATATAGCGGGATAGCAGATGTGTTGAAACATTGCCTGCTGGATATATAAGAATTAAAGGGCGTGTTCTTGAGAACCTACAGTATCATTTGTTTGATGTTGACAAACATCACAGTCAGCAAATTTCTAGTTGCACCCGCCACAAAAATTATGATGCGCCCTTTTTATGCAGAGTGCAGTCTACTTCCTGTCACCAAATTGTTAGATACGTCCGGAGAGCAACATCTTTGTGCGCGGGAACGCCCAAATAGGCGGAATGCGGTCTGCCAAATTCTCAAAAATGGTGAACTAGATTTATATAGATATATAGCCATTTTTTAAAACCCTGTCTTTCCAATATAAAGTGTGATCTCACTTGTGATTAAAACAACAAGAATAACCACAAAAACTGAAAAAGGTGGGGGCCACAGCAACATTATGCTTTGATGTGAAGTAGGGGGCCGCAAAATATCATCCTGCGGACCACAAAAGGCTCCTGGGGGAGTGCAAGATGTGAGTCACTTCGAATGTTATTTGTTGACGTTAACATGATTGGCGAATACAGACTTTAGGTGCGACTCCAAGCCCTATTTATCATGAAATTAGAATTATTTTGACATGTAAATTGTAGGATTTTGATGTTTGTGTCACTTCTGTTATTTCGTTACCGTGTTAGAAAAAATCCCTAAGGGAGAAAAAATCCTTATGGGTCGATCAGGGTAATCTGGAGCAAAATGTGCTTCAGAAAGCTTAGTCTCAGTTCCAGGTCTTGAGTCATCCCAACAGGACAAAGACCCCAAACAAAAAACTCAGAAAGTAACTGTTAAATCTTATTGTCAATTTCAAGTTATTTCAGTGGCTACCATGGATTTTTGTTTCACAGAAGAGTAATTACTATTTCTCCCATCCGTGCACATGGTTTATGTAGAGCAGGGGTGTCAAACTCAAATACACAGTGGGCCAAAAGGAAAACTTGAACAAAGCCGCGGGCCAGCATTGAACAAATGAATCTTTTAATATGGATCCAAACATGATCTGCTTTAACATTGAATATGTAACAAGCAATACTTATTACTATACAATATATAACATAATAGTCCAAATATGCAAAATTGAATTAAAAATAAAAAACAAAACAATGACATTCATTATATTAATAAAATGTGAATAATAATAAATAATTATTTTAAAAATAAATAAAACAAAAATAAATCAATCAACCATTCAAGCTCATGTCTTGGAGTAGCAAGAAAAGGTGTTACTATTATCATATAGAATGTAAAATGCTATAGTAGTTATTTGGTATAGCCTCGCGGGTCAAATATAATCACACTGTGGGCCAAATTTGGCCCCCGGGCCTGAGTTTGACACCTATGATGTAGAGTATACACTGTATGAAAAATGCTATCCTTTTATCTGCTTGTGTGTTTTGTGGATTTTGCAAGGACAGAGAACAGTGGGAGAAACTGAGCACCGTGATTTCACAGTCGTGTGTGCTGCTCTCTGACGCGAGCTACAAGCCACAGACTCCACCCCTTCCTGGTGTCACAGGTTATCTCCTAAAACACATCAACGAGATAACTGTCAGCGACTTGATCCGCATCACATCTGAGCAACAAGGTAGCTGTTTTAAAAATCGTTTTGTATTTTCAACAGACTTTTTCAGTCTCATGGGTTTTTCAATTTGTATTTCTGTACACTTGTTTTATAGTGCTGGCAAATAAAATTCATTTTTTTCAAGAACCACGGGAAGTGCACATGCTTTATTGAATACAGTATAGTATACCATATTTTCACAACGATAGGGCATTCCAAGTTAAAGGGCGCAGTCTCAGTTGTGTGCGCTATTTCTGTAATTAACACGTACACTGGGCGCATGCTAGTTGACACATATTAGCTCACGCATGCTAGATCTCGTATTTTGAGAAAGAAAGACCAAACTGTTGGTCACATCACATAAGCAGTCCCACAGGTACAAAAGCAGCTTTAGTGGCAACACGGCCAGCCATTGGTTGGACACATTGAAAGTAATAAAACGAGATTATCAATGTCAGGGGAGGGATGTCACTAGTCAGTTTTTTTTTAAAACCAAAACTATCATCGAACATCCACTGAACAACATAGAAGCAAACAATGAAACGAAGAAATACAATTAACACCAAACATACATCTCTCATGCCATTCATATCCCAAAAAGAAATAAAAATAACACACAAAGGGTACTGCACAGCATTCTGGGAGTCTGAGGTGGGGGCAAACCACAGACAAGAGAACAGAGGGTAAGTCAAACTGTTAGCCGACTTCGATTTAATGAAACATTTACCACCTTTATAAGCCCATAATAAGGTAAGCGGATTTGAATAGTAACTTAGCCAGCTAATGATTGTGATAGGGGTTGTGGTATTGCCCCCCTCTTGTAATGGTATGCCCCACTTGCAGGTGGGAGGCGCGTTTTACGTGTTGTCAGAATAAGGAACCAAAGGCATGCTTGAACGCACGCGCACATCTCTTCTTACACAATGATCTCTAAATAAACCTCTGAGGTTAGCATCTCTCCCGCTGCTCCGTCGTACACGAACGTTTTTTGGGTGGACGACAGCTTCGGAGGCCAACAATTTTTATGAATAAGGGTGGAGGGTCGAGGGCGGAAGATTGCGGCTGGAGGGCGGAGGACTGACCGGCAAAAAGAATCAAGTGCCTACCTTTGATAAATACCTATTTTTATGCTTCTTGATATAAGTATAAATGTGTGCTATTGTGGTATATGTTGATGTGGCATTTGTTGGATGAAGGGTGGTCACTGCTAATTTTGTGTACATTTCTCTTGCAGGTTCACTTCTATTAGGGAAAGCAAGCAATGAGTCTTGCGACGACGACTCTCTGTCAGACATAGTGAGTGTCGCTTTTGTTTCCAGCTTCAACAAAATGGGTGTGTTGGTTTAAGTCTTACCCATGTGGCAAATGTAATATTTGTTTTTTTTTGTCTTTTGTTTTAGAACTAGTTGCTTCTTGCCTTACATTTTAGCACAATCCATGCTTGTATATATGACCGCATAGTACAGGGTCCAGAGTGAATCTTGGCTCATTTCCATGAGACAGAACCATTCTTCCACAACTAGTATAGTCAGCCATCGTGTTATGCGTGCATGTTAAATGTCCTGTAACTTTAATCCTTTGTGTATTTGTCTCAAGGATGGCAGTTTTAAATGGTGAAAAAAACATGGGGTGAAATGCATGAATCTCCCCTAGAGGTATTTATTACTTACATTCAAGAAGAAGTCATATTTCATGCAATTTCTGAGACAAAGTACTAATTAGTAAGCACATGACCATTGTAGGGTAAAAAATGATATACACAGTGCCCGCTTCTTGTTTTCAGAATACAAATGAACTGTTTTCAAGCAGTTGCTGATATTGGCATACGTTTAAAGCATTTTGACTAATCTAACCTAAAACCAACAAAACATGTTTTTACAATATAAGAACTGAACACATCAAAAGAAAGGTGCGACTCTTCTTTAACTAACTTTTTTCCCGCTTACAGATTGAGGTATAGCTTTTTTTTTTCTTTAGTAATCAGCAGTCAGACATGCCACTCCCAGGATTATTTGCAAAGTTTCTTGTTGTTGTTTTTGATCTGATCAAATCATCTGTCATTTTTTTGATTATTTGATGAATCGGATGAAAAATAAATTTGCATCCCTTTATAAAAAAACAAAACAAAAACAAACAAAAAAAAACACCAGGAAATTATTTCAAATCAACATATTCCAATTGACCAAGAACCACCGATGCAAAACAACATTCATATGTATGTCATGCAATATCTGACAAATTGGCTTATTCCAGGACAGTAACGCCCTTTCCCTTTCACTCTTTTAATTTTTTTTTTCTTTTTTTAATTCTTGCTTGGTGTCTTGCATGCTCAGCGACTCCTCCACCTTTAGCGAAAGTGCTATTTGTTAGAAGGTTGGCTTGACGCCATACTTAAAGGAGAAAGCTGCATGATGCGGAGCAAGCTATTTGAGCTTTTTCAAGCAGCAGCGAATAAAAGGACTTTGGAAGGACTGGTGACAGTGTGACGTAAATTCAACGTTTTGTTTTAAACCAGCTTGGAGCTTCCTCAGTAGCCTGATGTTGATTGGTCGGCTGGGGGATAAGAGAGAAGGGATATGAACCAAACAGGTGAACTCTAACCATCAAGTGACTTCCTCTGTGTATTCTTGAGGCATTTTTTTTTTTACTTTATACATCTTGCTGTGCATGCACGGCAATCACGGCCTGTCACGTTTTACTTTTCCCTCCCCCGTGCGACCAGCTGTTCTTCTGATTGCCGCAGTCCCATGTCCACTTAGGTGGTGGACCACTTGAAGGTACACTGCTTTCATGGCTTTTGGCACACTTCTTGATTGTGCTTACCTATTTTATTTTTTTCACCCGCTGCCCCCTCCCATTCAGGCCTCTCAGCTGTTATTAAGCTGTTGTGATTGCATGCAAACAAAAACACCAGTCATGAAATACCGCCACATACATTGTAAGGTGCCGATACAGAATTGGGTGGTTCAGTCGACCAGCGAATTTGACGGCTTCTAGCATAATATCAGAAGGACGTGGCTCAATTACCCAGATCTTTGTGATTACTTCTGTCAAAAAGATGTTAGTGAAAGTTACATTCATGATTAAAGTCCTTACAGTGTGTAAAGGTAAAAATGACAGACTCTGAAATTGGTCAGCTTCTTAAAGCATTGACCTCCCGAAATCCATCCATTGGGCAGTAGGCGGGGGACACCCTGAACTGGTTGACCTCGTAAAATGTTTTTTTTTTTGCCTTAAATATCTCTTCAAGATGCAAATCAGCTACATTCTTAGTGAAACAGGTCATCGGTTTCTACTCCTGAAATGAAATGATTCATAAATATTCAAATCACAATTGGATTCAGTTTTTTGTGTTTACTTGTTATTTTAGGAGGGTGATGAAATACAAAAATAAGAATGTACTTTTACAAAGGAAAGTATTTTTACTATCATGATTTACAACTCCCATTATAACATGACACAATGACAAAAAAAGTTAATTTTGTCAATGTGTCGTTATTTGAAGATGGTTAAAAAAAAGTAAGGAGCCTATTTTGACAAAAATGTAAATGCTAAAATGTAGGCAATTAAAGTCAGGTCAGAAATAGAAATCCTCAAGTACAGATACCTGCAAATTCTCCCCAATTAAAGAAACAATATTATATTACTTCAGACACTGGTTGGAGCTGATGTGATCTTGCATCAAATCATCTATTTGCTTGAAAGCCACATCAGCTGCATGAACATGAACTACAAGCACAGGAATTTCCCACTTTGGTGAATGGTACGGGCTAATAAATGTGTTACACCTCTGATGCCCGTGGTAGTGTGAAAGGGACGACAGACACACACACAGCGTAATTGTCTCGCTCCCTTTGGTGCCGTCAGACAATTTTTTTTTCTTCTGACCCTCTCGTCTTTCAGGCTGTGGGTTTGGGCCTGGACTATGTCAAACTGGGAGGTCTGACCAGTGCCGAGAGGATGACTAAATACAACAGGCTGGTTTCTATAGAGGAAGAGCTGTCCCAACAGGGGATACTGGGTATGTTTCTTTTAGTCTCGCTTTTTCTCTGAGAGAAGGCCGGACAAAGGCCCAAAGCAAGAGCGGAAATCTCTCTCTCTCGCTCTCTCTCTCTGTCTCTCTCTCTCTCTCGCTCTTTCTCTCTCTCTCTTTTGTGTGTGAAAGAAACCAGTGTCTGCGGAAGTATGTGTGTGCAAAGATGAAATCTCTTACCTTGGATCTGTTAATTAGCTGCCCATGACATGCGAGGACAAGCGCTTTCCTTGTCTGTCAACCTTTTTTGGGGGGGGACAGAAAAGAAAACAGGATGTGTTTGTGAGATCATTCCTGACACAAAAAAACGTATGCAACATGTTGTGGGTTGATCCTACAAGGCATCATTTCATTTGTATTGCGAGCTTTCTTTTCAGCCATTCACTTGATTTGATGATTTATCTCATCCACAGTCCCGAAGGAGCAACACTCGCCACCACTGTTCCTTGAACCCGAGGAGGAGGTAGTCTAAAAGGAGGCCATCTTCTGTTTGTATGCCTCCATACCACACATTTATTGTGCTTGCTTCAATCACTTTCTGACTTCCTACTTCCATTCTCCATGTACTCTAAAGTAGGAAAATCCAGTGACCCATCACATGTACTTCTTTATAATCTTTTCTCAGGATTGCATACAACTGTACTGTGGAAACCATTGATATATTTTTAACAGTACCCTACACTAGCTCAATAATGTACTACCACAAAATGTCCTTCCCCAATGTAATATTTGAGGCTATTTGGGGTGTTATTGACGTTTCAAATGCTATTTTGTAATGAAGGACCTGAAACCTGTAGTCTGTGTTATTTTCATCAATCATGTTCTGTCCTTTAGTCATTTTAGCAGAGCTGGGCCGTCCGTCCCCAGGGCGGAACGGTCCGTCCCTTTGGCGTGGCCGGACAACCATTTATTGGAGGGGGGGGGGGGATACAAATTTTAAAAAGGTTCGATTAGCAAAGGCCGAAAATGAACACAACAGACACTCACAGCACTGTGATTGGTGAATGAAAAACTATACGGGAAAATGTCATTGCGGAATGTGCGAAGGAAAAGCATACAACAATTTTAGTTTTTCTTTAATTGGCTGTGCGTGTCAGGTGTACGGCTCCTCTGTGTGTCGCAGCACAGGTAAGTGTTCTTGATGCCGTTTGGCTATCGCTGTTGACTCGGACAAACTGGGCTGGCCTGGAATACTGAGTCGAGTAAATTACATTTAATCATAAGAGTTTCATCCTGTAACAAATTCTATATTGTACCATTACTGCATCACCTGTGGGAAAACTGTTTCGAATTTCGACCAAATTGGACTTTGACTGTTCCCTTAAATGGATTTTGTTGGATTTCTGTCATTCATTTCTGAAAAGCCTGACCCCAAATTGACCTGCACTGACGGGGTATGGTGATGCAATATGCTCTGTGGCATAACGACCAATCTGCGTCGCAAATAAATGTTAGTTCCAGCACATGAATGAACATGAATCAAACTGGGTTTAAATTGAGGAGATAACAAGGAAGTCAAATGGATGCGCACTTGGTCTTTTTTTTTTTCATTTAGCTGGTCTTGAAGTGTGTCACACAACACTGACCCTGCTGTCAAACATAATCCAATCATTCTCATTCTAGCTCAATATGCTGCTTGGTTTGTTTCTCGAGTCGATAGATTACTTCCCGTTTCGATTGGGACTATTGTTAGGACTAAAGCTCAAGTTAAATCCAGTCTAAGTGAGACTTCTTCCGCAGCATTTGTTTCATTGGGAGCGGTTGAGTGGATTCTTTGATGCCCTCTGAGTGTGAATCTGGGGCCTTAAAACAACAATGGCATTTCCTCCACACTGTGTTAGGGGGACAGCAAGCTGGAAATTGCACCTCAGTGCTAAATGAAGCCTAAATCCGTAATAACCAAAAGTGTCCCATAAGTGACGGGCAGGGCACAGTTCACACTTCTCATTTTTCAAGCGCTCACACGAGGAGTTGTCTGGGAAATCTGGGCGGGTGTTGAGAGAAATCAACACAAGAGCTAGTGTTGCGTAATAACTTGCACAGCCATTGTTAGGCTTCAATTAAATCATAACAAAACAACTCAAATTGGTTGGATCAAAGTATTTGGAATCTCGGCAATTATACAGACAGGAAGTGAAAATGAATGAAAATACCGATTCACTAGCCGAGCAACACACACGTACACACATGCGTACACAGAAATTGCTAGTTCAGATTTCCTTTTGGACATTCCCAGGGCGGGCAAGTTTTATGGGTGTCATATGGTAAGGACTGCTGGACAGTCCATAGAGAGACGAGCAAGGAAGCAAAAGAAGTGTGTGCTTTATGTGATGTAATTGTTCCTCCGTCATCTAGAAGGCCATAAAATTTATGTTTTGTTGGAAATATATCTTGAGATTATTGTCTAACGACACTCCCGTAATCCTTGGAAGACTATTCCATCCATTATCTGTCCCGCTTCTCACAAGCGTCGTGGGGTGTTGGAGCCTATTCCAGCTGTCCTTTGGAAGGAGGCGGGATACACTCTGAACTGGTTGCCAGCCAATCGCAGTGCACACAGACCAACAACCATCCGCGCTCACACCCCCACCTAGGAAAAATTTTAAGTGTTCAATCAACCTGTGGGAGGCAACCGGAGTACATGTAAACTCCACACTGGATGGACACCATGCCTACTATATGTGTTGCTGCTGTACAAATCAAGGGGGGAAATGCGGAAAGGGATTCTACAGACTCTCGCAAGTGATCACAAGTAAGGGAATTCGCGGCCAGAAATTAAATGAAAGACGAAGACAACTGGCTGGCTACCCTGCTAATGAAGGGGGGGGGGGGGGAGTACTATCCTGTAGTGTAGTGTTTTTGTGTTGGTCCTGCCAGATTCCCTGCTGGGGGGGGCAATGGTTATCTCAGTCCTGCATACACACACATGCGCGCACACACAAATTGCAAGCTCAGATTTCATACATATGGCAAAAATGGCTTTCTTTGGAAAATACTTTTTGCAGTCTGGGGAGCCAACTTTTATACAAAACATAAAATCGGTTAAAGACATGTTTCTTTTTATTTAAGGTCTTATTCCTTGTTTCTCACGCCTACCCGCAGAATAAAATACATTACAACTTTATTTGTATAGATCTACTCCATTCTCAACATTCTTGGTGAATGACACCCCAAAACTGTTAGCAAGGAAATTCTCTTCACACATAAAAATCAAAAAATCACAATCTATCAAAAGACTAAGTGGATAATACAGATAAGATAATAATGCAAATCAGGAGACCGTCCAATAAAAACAAAGTAAAAACAAATCTTTTTAAAAGCGATTGACACGTGCGTTACTTAGAACAAATCTTTCTGTGTAAATATCCAATGTTCCAATGTGGACAACTGCAGCCACTGCAGCCGGTGCAGTACATGTATAAAATATTTTTCAAATTTAATGGGTGTGGATTATATTCAGGTGCACTCAATTGTTGGTAAATTACAGTAGTCTTCATAGTTGCTTGTTTTCCATCAGGAAAACTTCAAAAACATACAAATGATAAAAATAATAATGGTAATATCCTAAGAGACGTTTGTTGCCTCCATTACATCGCGACGTTTCAGCAAGATTTTCTGAAGTTCGTCATCTGTAGATGATGATGATGGTGTCGAAGATCCTATTTTCGGTTGCGAAACAGTTGTGTCAAAATTCCCCTGAAAGATTTCAACAAAAGTACAAACACTTCAAAAGAAATGTATAAAGTTACGGAGCTAATATGTGATTATGTGTTGCACTCACTGCTTATTTTTTCCTTTTTATTTCTACATATTTGCTTTGTACAAATTCAAAGGCCGTGTTCTCCAAAGGTTGAATTTGAGGGTCACGCGCTTTGACCGCACGCTTGCCAAAGTCCAAATTCATGCGGCCTTTACATCTGGCATTTGTTTCTTTGGAGACGAGGCCTGAGCGAAGGTTGCTTTGAAGCACACTTTTATAGCTTACATTGCTCCGTTCATATTCTATGACGCTCTACGTCGCTCTTCTTCTACACGTCAACATTTCAATGTCCAACTGAACACATTGCCGCTATCTTGCGGCAGTACAGAAAACTGTCAAGTGAGGGGAGCCAGGCCTGTCCAAATTTGCTACGGCTTATGCGGGCCATGCGGGCTTGGTCCTTTGAATTTGGACACCGCTATGGTATACATAGCTGTATACACTTAAACATTGAACTATCACAGTGAGCAAATGTCGGACTGCTGGGCCAACATAATCAAAATCCGCAGTGGAGGACCCGTTTGACAAACTCCATTACCATGATTGCTTTAAGTTCCTGGAAGGCAGAATTGGTGGGCTTCCTCTCCATCTAATGAAAGGAAAATGATAACAAAAGAGACGCAAAACATAAATATTATCCTTATTATTTCCCGTGCAAGGCATTCATTCTTATTCTTAAATGCACCCCCAATTACAAAAAAATGACAACACGACAGAGCACACATCAATAATAACACAGAAAGTCAATCGACCCTTTCCCATTTTTGAGGCAATTGCTTCATATACAGTTGCAGGTCCCAATTATTGTGGTGAAGCAATACATGCAAAGATACCTTGCCTGTATGGCCACACCTGCAGAACAAGAACTAAACAACAATGACAGAGCGCTAAAAAGTATTCATACTATGGGTCCATTTTATAGCATAACCATATACAAACGTGTATTTCAATCCTCAAATGGGTAAAAAGAATCCTCAGTCACAAATGTGTAACATGAATCTGCAAATGTGTGATTGAAATCATACATTTGTGACAAAAATCTGAAAATGTGTAAATTGGTCTGCGCAAACAAATGGTTAAATATGCGAATTGTAAACACTGGGCTTCATGATTGGCCGCGTTCTTATATGTGACTTTTGTACACTCCTGCCATGCACGAGTCACAAACGCGTGTAGTGATTTGCAAATGCGTGACTGGAGACTTTGTGTGTGGCTCCGTAAGCTACAGATTCAGACCACAAGGGGACGCAAGTGTTCTACCAGCCCAGGACCACCAACATAAACATGAAAATTTGTGGATTCTCAGTACACATTTGTGACTTCAGTCACGCATTTGCGTATTCATGTTACACATATGTGACTGTGGTTACAGATACGGATTCTTTTTACCCATTTGTGGATTGAAATACACATGAAATAAAGTAAATGGTTCTTGCTGCAAGACTGGCCCCATATCATACCCTTTGAAGTTTTTTCCCATTTTGTGACCTTACAATCGCAAACCTGATTGTATTTCGTCGAGATTTTATTTGATAAACTCAAAGTAGCACATGATTGTGAAGTGGAAAAAAATAATGCATGCAAATCGGAAAAGTGGCGTGCATTTGTATTCAGCCTGCTGTACTCCGATACGCCCTCAATACAATTCAGTGCAATCAATTGCCTTCGAAAATTAACCTAAAAATGGAGGGGATGGAAAGGAGATCTTTGAACACCTATGTGGGTGACCCCTAGATTCAAAAGGGAAGCCAAGAAGCGCAAGTCTGAGCACATTAACTCAAAAAACAAGTTTACGTGGGAGAATGTCATAGACAAAAAGTTGTCTTTTTGGGATTGCGATGATTCCATGTTGGGATTTACAGAAATCTAATGACAACACTGTCTCTCCTGTACCTCAAAGTCAAACCGAACTCTTGAGGACAAAATAGTGAAAATATTCTGGACTGAGACGACATCATTTGAAAGAGGAGTGAGGGACAATAAGGTTGAGAAACCAGCTCGAAACAGAGGAGGGAATTTACAACACCACTTATCTCACACATACAATGCCACCCCTTCCTCCCTTCCAAAGACATTTAATTATTGAGCCTCTCTCGTACAAATAACAAACAACACAGGCACTTTTGGCCGTTATGCGCCTCCACAAACCATAATCACAACTGAATAGAATATTACTGATGATGATTCCACCCAAACAACTATTGTCGGAAGAAGCAAAAACCTCTCTTCAATGTATCTTAACGACTATCATTTTGCATCCCAAAAGAGTGATACCATTTGTGTTTGGGGTGTGCCTCTCACTTGGGGACTAAATAATAGTGTCTCCACCAAGGTTATTTTAGTTATCGAAAACTAACAAAATAACTAAAACTAAAATTGAACAAAAAACAAAATAAAGCAAAAATGCTTTTAAGAAAATGAAAACTAGCTGAAACTTCATTTTATGTTTCGAATAATTAATTAAAACTGACTATTATGCTGAAAATGTCCTTAGTTTTCATCTTTGGCAATCATTTTAATACACGGGCCTTTGTTGTTGATTTCAAATGTATTTATTTCAATATTACTGCACGGCCGGAAGAAGAGAAAGTCGGACAGTCATCTGGAAGCTTTAGTCCTCTTAAAGTGTGTCGCACAGAAGCGACGTCATCAAGTAGCAGTCAAGTAAAAAAAAGCCAGCGGAAGACGTCTCTTCTAGGAGATGATTTTGTGCGTTGTTTTGGCTGGAATGGCTCCCCTGCTTTTGTCAATTAAATCAGCACAAAAGGCAACGCCAGATAAAATCTGCTTTCCTTTTTTATTGCATGAATGAAATAAGATTAATAAGTAAAAATGTATGCTGTACGCCTGGGTTTAATTCTTCTGCAAATGAATTCAAGCCACAAATCCACTTAAGAAGTTGGAAACTTGTCAAACAAGGCATCCTAGCTTGATTATAAATAGTGTATGCATGCATCTTACTTTAGAAGCAGTATCATGTACAGCACTTATTTCAATTCAAAGTCTGTGGACTGTGTTTTAAAATATTTTGGTTGAATTTGTACTACACAATACTTACAATGGTGTTTTTCTAATCTTGCACACAAGTAAAACAAAACTAAAAACTAAAACTACAGTATTTTCACAACCATAAAGAGCATGCGTTAAGTGTCGTTTCAATTCTGGCTGCGAGTTTTGTATTAAACACATCAGGCGCACTGGATTATTGGGCATAGGCATGGTAAAAAAGATGCCAGTTTAAAACAAACGGTACACTAGCATGTATGCTAGCGTATGTTTTTAAAAAGGCAATGGGAGTAAAATTGAGTTCGGTTGTTCTTTTTTGAAGTATTTGACACAATAGGTTGCTTCTCGTCAGCGTCAGTCAGTCTTGTTGCCGGGCAGCTCCTCACAAATTATGAGTGAAGCTCAAACAGTGCAAGCGGAAACATCAGCGCAGGTGTGGGCAAACTACGGCCCGTTAAACATTTTAATCCGGCCCGAAGAACTTTAAAAAATAAATAAATGAATAAACATTGTTAATGTTTTATTTTCTAAATACTGTGGTTTTTCAAATACACATATATTGTTGTAACTGTAAGAGAAGCTGAAGATCACAATAACCTTTAGTAACTTTATGAAATCAGTTTGTGTATTTCTAATTATGTTTTTATATATTACTTGTATCATTAATGATTGCACACGCACACACACTCACATTTTTGTTTTAGTCTAATCGGACATACATTGTTAGTTAATCTCCTGTCTTTTGGTGATTTAGTTTAGGCTAAACAGACCTTCATTGTATTTTAATTTCTTGTTTCCTGGTGATTCTTGAGTCAAGCTAATAAAAGCAGAGCCGGTGGGAGGAGGAGAAGGAGGAGTCACGCGGAGCGGCTGCGAGCGGGCGAGCTGCCTGCTCGCTTCCGCTTTGTCCCACTCTTTCTCCCGCCGGCCGGTGAAAATGAACGCCATGTCTGGTTCCTCCTGGCCTCTCAGCCATCTTTTTATTTCGGCCGTTACCTTTAGTAAGTTATTTCAGTAAGCGCTCCCAAAAGGCGTCAGGGCATTTAAACCTGACAGTAACACTTTTGTTCACTTTCATTTAAGATTATATGTATTTTTTTTTCTCCGATGAGGTGAGGTTACCAAAACACAACATCTACTCCTGGTCCAGCCCCTCTGTCAAATTTTAGAACCCATTGTGGCCCGCCAATCAAAAGGTTTGCCCTACCCTGTATTAGCGGCTAATGTGGCTAATGATTAGCAATCACAATCCATTCACAAATTGTCACACAATGCACTGTGGCTGCTTCCCAGTGTTAGTAAAGCTGTAGTCGCCATCTGTCATCCATCACTCGCATGCCACTCCCAACTTCCGATGTCCAGTGGTTGGAGTTTCTTCATCTAGCTTTCCAGAATGATTGCAAGCTCTGAGTTCATTTTCTGCACTACAATACCGAATGGACGCGAGCCTTAAGCATCCTCTTTCAGTCCACATGCTGTCCTCCGTCACATGCGCCTTTCCTCCATGTAAGCAGTGTGTCGGCAGGCAATGCTGCCAAGCGGAGCGCTCAAAGTCAAAACATTTAGAGATTTTGTAACTCATGCACACACCAGGCACACTGTATTTATTAGGTGCCCCGTCCACTTTGGAGAAAATTTCCGATGTTTATGTGCACCTTACGGATGTGAAAATACAGTGAGTGTTTTAGATAAAACTAAAACTAATAACAACAAAAGCCACTCTGAAAACGAATTAAAACTAGCTCAATTAAAAAAAAAAAACTCAAAACAAAATAAAAACTATCGTTTAAATTCCGAAACTAAAATGACCTTGATTTCCACACCAACACAACAGCAACAGCTGTCCAATCATGGTGGGTGGATTGACCAAAATAAAGATAATATCGATACAGACATTGGTATTGATATTTACCAACATTAGTGTAATTAGAGCAATACAAGTTTTTGTTTCACTCCTGTATGCACTTGCTGCAATTTTATCGAAGCAGTAACCGACTGAGTCCTTGTGCCACTTCTCACTACCACATGCACAGAGCACTGAGCTGACACACTGCTCTCTCTGCGGCTCTTTTGTGTTGTCCCTCCCGTCACCTGAGTGGTGCCCGGTTAACAAGCAGGTAGACGCAGCACGTCTGTGTGGCTTTATTTGGAGAACACAAATGATATTGGCAACAACGGTAAAATTGCAGTCCCTATAAAAAAATCCTGAAGATTTAGCACAACATGGAAGAAGTCACCTGTTAGAAAACAATGAGCTGCAAAAATGGAGAGAGCAGAGAAATTCCCTACTGCCTGAACTCAACAGGACCCAGACCTCTAATGACAACTTCCAAGTAAATAACACAAAATTGGCATAATCATAAAAATTGATTATCCACTATGTATTATCATATAAATATAGTACTCCTTTGCCTAATACTGTAGTGAGTATAATTAATTGAAATTCTATGGCAATTTATAAGTGTATAGCAAGTAAACTCCAATGGACTTTACACATACTAAAATGTATACATTTGCACATTTTTTTTAAATGTATTTACATAAAATTAATTTGAGTTGTTTTAATATTGATTTCATTTCTACATTTTTTTGGTTTTGCACCCAAAAAGTAATTGTTTGAATAAGCGTGATTTCGATTATTACTAAAACAATCGTGATTAATATTTTTTTCTTAATCAATCAGCCCTGCTCAGCATTAGATGCCATCAATTCAGTGCTCTGAGAATCAAATGGCCTTGGTGAATGA
Organism: Idiotropiscis lumnitzeri; assembly: GCF_059441095.1. Lineage (NCBI taxonomy): Eukaryota > Metazoa > Chordata > Actinopteri > Syngnathiformes > Syngnathidae > Idiotropiscis > Idiotropiscis lumnitzeri. The sequence goes on along the minus strand of NC_142399.1, from coordinate 19,036,393 downwards.
AATTATTCACAGACATTATCATTATGCTCTGCATAATACACATGGGGTGGGAGTGAAGCTGTGCAAGGAGTTGGGCTTTCGGTCATGGACAGTAAAGTGAACAGTGTTAAGAGAGATGCGAATCTGCTTGCTGGCAATGGACCTAATAGCTGCTAACCTGATTTCATGACACTGTACTTTAAGCCGCACTGAAATGATAATAAAATTACTGTATTTCAGTGGAACTGTAACGTATCACAGTGGTCAAATGATTAAATCCTCAAACAAAAAAAACAACAACCTGTCTCCTGTTACTAGGTCTCTGGCTGACAGGCCGAAGCTGAACTCCTTTCTTGATCCTGTTCATCATTTCTTCAACGGCTTTCTGCCTGACATCCACTTCTGTAAAACACGTCCACAAAAGACACACACACGCAAACACACACGAAGGAGGAATAGTGTCAAAAAACAAAATGACTGATTTTGATTGCATGCATAATTAGCAAACACTTGAAATACCAATTATGTGTTCTATTAGCTCATAGGACCAATTGTTTTTAATGATTATGAAGGAAGCTCTGGTTTGAGTATTAAGTTTTATTAGGCGGCACGGTGCAAGACTGGTTAGTACGAAGAAGAATACACAAACCGTTTATTTGTAGCTAAAAGTACCCCTCAAAATACATTTACATACTTATTTCTCCTGGCAGTTGACATGTGGCTTGTGTGTTAGCTTGTGTAAGCTAACCAGAATACTGTTAAAGATCACTGGCAAGATCAAAAGTGTCTGACAGATCTTGTGCACTACACGTTAGCATTAACATCTTTGCAAGAGCGAAGATGTCACAGTTGCACAGCATGCCGGCCGGAGTTGTCTGGGCTACCTGTTTCCCAACAGTCGGGTTTGGTCGTAATTAATTAATTAAAATGATTATTGTACGATGGCGGTAACAGTTTAAGGAACAGATATTTAAAAAAAAATTATGAATATTCTCATTCATCCAGGTCATTTTTATTCTAAGGCCATTCATCCAAGCATGCATCATAAATTCATGCTCAAAGGACAGCGCAAGTTTGAGGGGATGTTGGAGGCTCTACCACAAGCAAAAATGCATGCAAACAACAGTCATTAAGAAGCAGCGACATGAAGCCTCTGCCAGTCAACGACAGTCGTATGAGTGAAATCACTCTCGTTCGTTGGAACAATAGTTATTGAAGCTCACGATGCTCAAAAGTGGCTCTGTCCTGTTTGTGATTTGTAAGAGACTAAATTATGGAGAAAAAAATGGTTTGTGCGTTTAAATGTTTTATTATTTGGCTGTCTTGCTAAAAATCAGTCTTGTGGGCTTTTACTCCTTAACAACAGAAAATGTTTTGAGTAATCAATAAACCATTTGCAATTTTTGTACCTGCTTTCTTCTGAGAATTGTGGACCACAAGTGGAATATCACTGCTGTTTTGTCTCTTTCTGATTAATGACAGCAGGGAGCTATGGAGAGAACACAAATCAATCATGTTTTTATGACTCAACATTCAAAAGCTGCGACACGTGTTCATTTTTTTCACTTTAATTGAAATTCAACGACAGTGTAAAAATTCTACAGTTACAAATCTGGATTTTTGTGGTGAAAAAAAAAAAAAAAGAAAACACTGAAACATCATTTCAAAACTTTTTCCACCGCAATGTAACCTAGGACTGTAAAACCCAATTGAAAAAGAAACTAATATAATTTTGAAAGGGGCGTAAAAAATAAACAGGATAACATGTATTTTATTTGTAAGATAAGGCTCGCGCTTATCCAACCCGGACCACACCCACACTCGGACCAGCCCCTCGTTGATTTTTTTTTTAACGCTGATCTTCCGTTCACGCTCCCATTCCAGTTCTGAGTTGTAATAATACTGTTCACCAGACATCACATTGTTCCACTCATGGATCTCGCCATTAAAGAAGGAATTCATCACCAAGAAGTAGACTTAAAGTAAAAGGCCGGTTAAAATTCATTTTCCAGCATTCAATGAGTCAGTCAAATCGATTAATTATCAAAACACGCATGCATATTGGACATTTTGGACCGCTTCGCTTAATCCCTGTGACATCACGTGTGCTGTTCATTACTGTTCATTTCGGACTTGTTTACTGGTCTATTGTGCTATATAGTAAAAAATTAAGTAATCCCATGAATTAAATATCATGACAAAAGTCAGAATCAATTTTCATTTTTCCGCAGTTCCAGCCCACTAACTCACTACACCTGCAACACTGATTTCTACAAACATTTATAGAAAAATCATGGACTCAAATTGCAAAACGTTCAGACAACCAGAAAAAATAGTTGCTATGAGTTTGACAACATGCCAGGAGCACACTTGAAATTGTTGTGCATGGCGTCCCCCTATCAAAGGATTTTATTTTCCATATGCTTTGTAAAAAAAAAAAAAATTCATTTCGGCTTTGAGAACGGAATCGGGAGAAGCAGACAGGCTCGTGGACTTTCTCAGCCGTGGGGCTCATATTTGATCAGTGACGCCTAGCTCTGACGCATGGGAGTATGTGTCGACTATTCAATGCTTTGCAAATTACTTTGTGCCAGAGTGATGCATTTGAATAATGAGATCCTGCTGATGCTGTGCCTCTGCTGACCACATCTTGTGACTTCAAAATTTTCAGGAAGAGCCTGAAAGAACAGCGGAATTTTATTTTTTTTGGGGGGGGGGCGAATCCATGATCTTTCAATTAAGGCAGTTGTGGAAAATCTGCAGAGTCCCATTTAACATGAATTTGAATGTGATTGGTTAATTCCAAACACCGACCCAGCTATATGGATAACAACATTATCTTAGTTGTTTATTTTAGTTTTGTCATGATCCGCGTCGGGCATGACAGGGGTTTTTGTCATTGTTTTCGTCTGCATGTGCTTTTGTTATTGTTTTTGTCACTTTCCTACCATGTGCACTTTTGTTTATGTTTGTCAGCTGAGTAGGGCGTTTCCCCCCAGCACTCTGTCTCACCAGCCACGCACCTGTTCCCCGTTATCATCAACACACCTGATTCCCATCTGCTCCCCTATTGACTGGACTATTTAAACACCTCACTCCGACAACCCATGGTCGGAACATTACTCCTGCTACTCCGTTTGGACTGTCACGACCGCTCCCTGATCTCCTTCACGGCCATGTTCTTGCTCTCGCTCCCTCTCATGTCCCTGGTTTTTGTCACTGTCTTGTTCCTCGGCTTTTGTTCTGTTTAGTCACGTTTAGTTCGTCTTAGTCATTTTGCACCCTGCCACGTTTGTTTGTCCATGCCATGTTGTTTGTCCTCATTTGATTAATTTAATAAATTCCCTTTAGTTTACCCTTTTCCCTGCTTCCTCGCACCTCTGGGTCCACCTCCTCCTCGCCTACCGGCGAACCTGACAGAATGTTCCGACCAACCACGGACCCAGCGGGAAGCTCTCGGCGACGTCATCGTCGTCGCCGCTCGGACTACCCCCCTCAGCCTGCCGACCAATCCCGCGTCCTTCACGTAGGTTCTATTTTTCGTTCCCCACCGGTTTTCTCCCCTGCGTTTCATGATAATGTTAAGGATTACCCACCTGTCATACCTCCCCATTTTATTATAGATTCAGATTACCAAGAAGATTTTGAGCGCAATGCAATTACACCACCTCACATTATAGTAGACTCAGATCACGAGGATGACTTTGAATACATTTATGACCAGTTGTATGCCCAGCATGACACAGATTCCGTTAGGATCCGTCACTGTCCTCCCCCCGAACAATTTCCGTCACCTTTTTCTTTTGACCGTTTTGAGACCACCCCCCTCTTCGCCGACCGGCGACCGAAGCCTGACAGAATGGTCCGACCAAACCCGGACCCAGCGAGGGGCTCATGGCGGCGTCATGGATGCCGCCACTCGGACAACCGCCCTCATCAGCCTGCCGACCAGCCCCGTGCCCTTCCGGAAGGTTCCGCCTCTTGTACCACGTCTGTTTCTCCCCTTGCGTTCCAGGATCTTAGCATTGATCGTCAACCCGTCATTCCGCCCCACTTGATTACAGACAAAGAGTTTGACCACGAATCCTTCTACAAAAATATTTTCACTCTTCTAGGCATGCCTTATCCTCCGTCGGTTTCCGCACCTGATCACGTCCCCTTGGCATCCCATAGCTCACGTTCACCAGCACCTTTAGTCTCTGTCCCTCGTGTCGCCCGTTCCCCTGATTCCCTATGGCGGCAGGCTGATAGGGATCAGGTTCCCCGTCTCGGCTGCGCCCGGCCCGCCGTCGCCTCCACGCCAGCTGCGGCAACCCTCGTCGCCTCCACGCCAGCTGCAGCAACCCATGCCGCCTCCACGCCAGCTGCGCAGACCATGCCGCTTCCACGCCAGCTGCAGCAACCCACGCCGCTTCCACGTCAGCTGCAGCAACCCACGCCGCTTCCACGTCAGCTGCAGCAACCCACGCCGCTTCCACGTCAGCTGCAGCAACCCACGCCGCTTCCACGTCAGCTGCAGCAATCCACGCCGCTTCCACGTCAGCTGCAGCAATCCACGCCGCTTCCACGTCAGCTGCAGCAATCCACGCCGCTTCCACGTCAGCTGCAGCAATCCACGCCGCTTCCACGTCAGCTGCAGCAATCCACGCCGCTTCCACGTCAGCTGCAGCAACCCACGCCGCTTCCACGTCAGCTGCAGCAACCCACGCCGCTTCCACGTCAGCTGCAGCAATCCACGCCGCTTCCACGTCAGCTGCAGCAATCCACGCCGCTTCCACGTCAGCTGCAGCAATCCACGCCGCTTCCACGTCAGCTGCAGCAATCCACGCCGCTTCCACGTCAGCTGCAGCAATCCACGCCGCTTCCACGTCAGCTGCAGCAATCCACGCCGCTTCCACGTCAGCTGCAGCAATCCACGCCGCTTCCACGTCAGCTGCAGCAATCCACGCCGCTTCCACGTCAGCTGCAGCAATCCACGCCGCTTCCACGTCAGCTGCAGCATCCAGTGCCGGTCCCTCACCAGCTGCAACCTCCAGAGTACCACTCCGGCTCCTCGCCAGCTGCTGAGCCCCGTCCCGGCTCCTCGCCAGCTGCTGAGCCCCGGCCCGGCTCCTCGCCAGCTGCTGAGCCCCGGCCCGGCTCCTCGCCAGCTGCTGAGCCCCGGCCCGGCTCCTCGCCAGCTGCTGAGCCCCGGCCCGGCTCCTCGCCAGCTGCTGAGCCCCGGCCCGGCTCCCCGCCAGCTGCTGAGCCCCGGCCCGGCTCCCCGCCAGCTGCTGAGTCCCGTCCCGGCTCCCCGCCAGCTGCTGAGCCCCGTTCCGGCGCCTTGCCTCCGTCCCAAGTTCACGTTCCGGCGGAGCACGTCGTGCGTCCGCCTCAAGCTCATGTCCCGGCGGAGCACGTCCTGCGTCCGCCTCAAGCTCATGTCCCGGCGGAGCACGTCCTGCGTCCGCCTCAAGCTCATGTCCCGGCGGAGCACGTCCTGCGTCCGCCTCAAGCTCATGTCCCGGCGGAGCACGTCCTGCGTCCGCCTCAAGCTCATGTCCCGGCGGAGCACGTCCTGCGTCCGCCTCAAGCTCATGTCCCGGCGGAGCACGTCCTGCGTCCGCCTCAAGCTCATGTCCCGGCGGAGCACGTCCTGCGTCCGCCTCAAGCTCATGTCCCGGCGGAGCACGTCCTGCGTCCGCCTCAATCTCATGTCCCGGCGGAGCACGTCCTGCGTCCGCCTCAAGCTCATGTCCCGGCGGAGCATGTCCTGCGTCCGCCTCAAGCTCATGTCCCGGCGGAGCATGTCCTGCGTCCGCCTCAAGCTCATGTCCCGGCGGAGCATGTCCTGCGCCCGCCTCAAGTCCATGTTCAGGCGGAGCGCTCCCTGCATCCGTCCCAAGTTCACGTCTCGGCGGAGCACGTCGTGCGTCCGTCTCAAGTCCACGTTCCGGCGGAGCACGCCGTGCGTCCGTCTCAAGTCCACGTTCCGGCGGAGCACGCCGTGCGTCCGTCTCAAGTCCACGTTCCGGCGGAGCACGCCGTGCGTCCGTCTCAAGTCCACGTTCCGGCGGAGCACGCCGTACGTCCGTCTCAAGTCCACGTTCCAGCGGAGCACGCCGTACGTCCGTCTCAAGTCCACATTCCGACGGAGCACGTCGTGCGTCCGCCCCAAGTCCACGTTTCGACGGCGCACGCTCTGCGCCCGTCCCAAGTTCCTGCCTCGGCGGCGTCCGACGAAACGCCGCTGCTTCCCGTTGCTGCCTCGGCGGTGCTCGACGATCCGCCGCTCCACGTTCCTGTCTCGGCGGGGCTCGACGACCAGCCGCCGCTCCACGTCCCTGTCTCGGCGGGGCTCGACGACCAGCCGCCGCTCCACGTCCCTGTCTCGGCGGGGCTCGACGACCAGCCGCCGCTCCACGTCCCTGTCTCGGCGGGGCTCGACGACCAATCGCCGCTCCACGTCCCTGACTCGGAGGGGCTCGACGACCAACCGCCGCTCCACGTCCCTGTCTCGGCGGGACTCGACGACCAGCCGCCGCTCCACATTCCTGTCTCGGCGGGGTTCGACGACCAGCCCCCGCTCCACGTTCCTGTCCCGGGTGCGCCCGGACGTCCGCCTGAACGGCCACGGGTGGACTCATGGATCTGGCCTCCCGGACGGCCGCCTGAATGGCCACGAAAGGACTCGCTGGTCTGGCCTCCCGGACATCCGCCAGACCGGTTTCGATCACGGGTCGTTGACCCACCGCCCGACCCCTTCCGCCCACCCTCGTTTTTGGACATGGTTTTCTTTTTGTGGGACGTCTGGAATCCGTCCCTTGAGGGGGGGGTACTGTCATGATCCGCGTCGGGCATGACAGGGGTTTTTGTCATTGTTTTCGTCTGCATGTGCTTTTGTTATTGTTTTTGTCACTTTCCTACCATGTGCACTTTTGTTTATGTTTGTCAGCTGAGTAGGGCGTTTCCCCCCAGCACTCTGTCTCACCAGCCACGCACCTGTTCCCCGTTATCATCAACACACCTGATTCCCATCTGCTCCCCTATTGACTGGACTATTTAAACACCTCACTCCGACAACCCATGGTCGGAACATTACTCCTGCTACTCCGTTTGGACTGTCACGACCGCTCCCTGATCTCCTTCACGGCCATGTTCTTGCTCTCGCTCCCTCTCATGTCCCTGGTTTTTGTCACTGTCTTGTTCCTCGGCTTTTGTTCTGTTTAGTCACGTTTAGTTCGTCTTAGTCATTTTGCACCCTGCCACGTTTGTTTGTCCATGCCATGTTGTTTGTCCTCATTTGATTAATTTAATAAATTCCCTTTAGTTTACCCTTTTCCCTGCTTCCTCGCACCTCTGGGTCCACCTCCTCCTCGCCTACCGGCGAACCTGACAAGTTTGCTCTTTTAGATAATGAGTTGTACAGGTTACAGGTCACATTTGTGGTAGAAAAAGCGTTGAAAAGTTTTTATCTTGGCGTAATTTTTTTCTATACCACAAAAACCTGGCTTTTGAGCATGGGTGTGCAGACTTTTTATAACACAGTCGATCAGAAAGAAATCAGCCTGTTGACATCATTCAAAAGTTACCTGAGTGGATTGAAGTCTGCTAAGGTTGAAAGAGGTGGTGGTGGTGGTGGTGGTGGTGGACATGGAGGTAATGGAAGTTGTGGACTGGTAGCTGTTTTTAGTTTCTTTTGAAGTTCTTCAACTGACCAATCGGATGACAAAATAGATACAATGGATACAGTGATACTATACAGATATAGTTACTGTTGTTAAATCCATGAAGCTTATGCAATCAACGTGGTGGTGATATCAACACCGCCCTTCAAAAACAGAAATTGCAAACTGAACTAGGATGGCTTAGTTTAGATTAGGGGTCACCAAGTAGGCCCCCCCAAGGACCGCAGGAGTAGCCCACGACTCTGTTCTAAAATAGCTCACCTGTGATGAAACATTGTGATTTTCAAGGAATGTTGTTTCGAAATGCAAATACAGGCAAAGATTTATAGAAATGAAGTGTCGCAAAATGCTTGATATGTATCGTTTCACTAATTATTGTAACAAAAAATGAGAATCATGATCAGAAATTGTGATACAAGAATTACTGTTTTTGATTAAGCATTAAAAAAAAATGGAAACAAATTTGTTATTTTAAAAGTGTGTATCAAACTGAACTGTGGTAGCCCTTTGCATTCATCTGTATCTGAGATATAATTATCAATTTTAATAAGGTCAGTCACCCCTGGTTTACATTCACCATACCAAAGAGACGAGAAAATAATCGAATACAATACTATACATTTTTTTTTAATATATAGCGCATTTCCCAAATGAGCTGAAGCTCTAACAAAGCGCTTTCCATATGCCGTCCTCTAAATTAGCAGGTAATTAGAACACAAATTAAAACACATAAACACAATTACATCAATTACAATAGATACCAGAGGAACAGCAGAACAGTCACAGTCTCATGTCAAGTCGAAAGCTAAAGAATAAAAATGTGTCTTCAAACAATTTTTAAAAATGGACAGAGAGGGGGCTTGCCTAACATTTAATTGTTTTATATATATATATATATGTATATATATATATATATATATATATATATATATATATGTATATATATATATATATATATATATATATATATGTATATATATATATATATATATATATTTATAGTTGGAATTGTTGCTGATGTGCTGTGTGAGTGACATTTACTTTTACAATACGGTAATTAAAAATCTAGGTATGTAGTTGTACTCAAGTTAAATTAAACAAATGATTATAATTGTTGCTGATTTTTTTTTTTTTAGTGATACTGAAGCCCACCCAAAATGGCATCGCGTCGTTGCCACAATGCAGCTTGTTTTCATGGTTGTAAATATGTTCTTACCTGTAAACCTCAGATCCTTGACCTCCACTTGGGCCTTGGAGCACTCATCACTGCACTCCCTCTTCTCTTCCTCTACAATCTCAAGTTTACACCTCAAGGCTGTCAGTTCCTTTAGCATCTCACAACTACTCAATTTGTCTTCCAGTTTCTTTATCTGAACACACAAACAAACATTTTGTAGGTGCGAGCTTTTTTCGACTGGATTGATCTTTCACTGCACAAACAGCACGATAAGGATCTGACAGTATGATTATATTGTTTTACCGTACACACGTTTCAACCAAACGTCACTTCAATTCAGTTCAATCTAGGAAAAAAATGTCCAAAATGAAATGTTTCGATCATATTTTTCATGGCAGCTCCTGTAGTGCTAATTGGTGTTAAATAGTTGTGGGTAGATGCCCGCTGACCTTCAGTTGCCTGCTCTCCAACCCATTTTCTGGAACCTTTTCCAAGTTCCAATTGTTCATCAAATGAGGGGTATGTTCACCTTCTGTATGGCACCAACAAAGATCAGTGATCCCACTCCGCTTTAATTGTTTTTATCTTTAAGCCAATGGAGGTGGGAGTTGGTTCGAGGCCAAGCTTCTGCCGTTCATTACTGGGCATGTTCTTAAATGCTTTCCTTTATGTGGAAAATGTTTTGCTAACTCCGAGGTTATGTTTTCACTCATGCGTGTTTGTGTGTTATTCTATTCCACAATGTAATGAGACACAATATAGAGTGTCCAATCAACCTGCCATGCATGTTTCTAGAATGTAGGAGGAAACCGGAGTACCCAGAGAAAATCCGCGCAGGCACGTGGAGAACATGCAAACTCCACACAGGAAGGCCGGAGCGGGAATCGATCCCGCAACCTCTGCACTGAGAGGGCATCGTGCTAACCAGTCGCCCACCGTGCCGCCCGCTTATATTTAGTCAAAACATTTTGCGTTACTTCACAATAGTATTTATAAAAATGAGCATACTGACAAACCTCTTCCGTGACGAGAAGAAAGAAAAAAAAAGAGGGTTTTTGTTTCATTCACGCCAACCTAGCAACCCAGTCAGCATCATAGTTAGTGTTAAATTAATTTGAATGAATGGATTATTCAGTTGATGACAATGGCGTAATATAGTCTTAACTTGAATAAAAAAGACAAAACTAAAAAATAACAATGAAAAACTCAACCTCTACTTTGCAGTTCTTCACTTTTCTTTGGGGATTCCAAATTTACCGCGGAAAACGAGGGATTGCAGAATACATGTTTAATTCCACATTGAAATACTGACGAGGACTCACAGACGGACTAAAGCACTGACGAATGGCCACCTCTGTACATTTCAAATAAGATCAAACACTCAACAGACCATCAATAGACCAACCGCAAATAAATCATATCTTACCCAACTTTCTGTGTTCAGATAAAATGCACTTGACTTGGAGGTCTCGGAGTGGGAGTGAATTCTAAAGTGGCGATTAAAACATTTATGCACACTATGGAGAACACACTCTGAATTCAGCTTTGATAGATTCATTACCAAAAGTAGGGGTGCATTTGGTAGGGGTGGCGACTGCCACCCTGTAAAACAAACTATGCAGAGTACCAAGTAACTTTGTACCCTGAGTACATAATGCCTGAATTCTGAAATCCAGGATGGCTGATGCACTGTGTGACACATGTTCAACACGTGAGCAGAATCTCCATACGCTGGTTCAACGCAAGACTAACTTGACTTATGCCTTTGAGTTTAAAATATGTCAAGAGTCTGGTTTCCCCACTCTTGCTTTTCCATCCATATCCCAAGTCAAGTGTCAGTTCTACCTGGCTCTGGTGCTCCTGCTTCAACGTTTCCAAATCCTTTGTCAGTGATGTAACCTGGTTGAGAGCCTCCTGTAGAGCATGGCTCGGTGAGGTGCTCTCCATCAAGATCTGGCTCTGTCTCTTAAGCATCTTTTGCTCAACAACCATCTAAAACAACCACCACCATTGCGAAATTAGTTCGAAGTTTGCAAGAACACACAGAAATTGCAATATAACTCACTGATCTGGCAAAGTTCTCTGCCCCCTCTCTCAAGTCCCGCTCTAGGTTCAAGGTGTCCTGTAAGGCTTCGAATTCCTCCACAGCAAGCTTAGAGACTGGACAGAATTCACACATTGTTTTATTTTAATTAGTAAGATGTACTGTAAGAGTAATCAATCAGCAACCAATACTAACATTGTGAGCGATATTCAGATTCACGACACTTTCACATTTTTTTTCAAACTTTTATTTCATTCAACCCCAACCCTCCCGCTCTAACCTCTGTTATATTTTCTCAGTAGCTTCTTTTGCTTCACTGTCTCGGCCATTATAACAGCGTTTGTGCCTTTTTCTTCCACCAGCTGCAAATAGAAAAACGAATGTACAAAGGTTGAATTTACTGCAAACATTGAAGGGTCAGAGGAAGTGCAGTCAATCAGTGGTTAGCACTGCAGCGGTAATCCATTAGTCGTTCGTCAGTCAAATTCAAGAGGAAGAAGTGTGCGGACTCATAATGTGAATGTGAAAAATACAAATAATTATATGAGACATATGGATATCTGACAAGAAATCAACATTTCAGCTTTTATTTCCAAGTACTTACATCTGAATTGGTTACACAACATAAAAGATAGTGTCGATTATTTTTTTTTTTTTTGGGTGTTGTTTGTTTTGGAGCGTTGGTCCAATTAGTCACCTCTCTAGCAAGTAGCACAAATGCTTGATAGGGTTCAAGTCTGGATATTGACTTTCCAACCTTCCTGTTTCATCTTTGATGAAATCCTTTGCTGTTTTTGGCAGTGCCTTTTACGTTATTGTCTTAATGAAGAATGAGTTGAGTTGCAACTTTTAATAAGCAGATAAAATGTTGCTACTATGTGTCACATCAATGAAAATTTGTGAGACTGTCCCAGAAGAATCCACAACATAATCTAAACTGAATTTCAAAGATTGCCATGTAAGTTTAGGAACAGACTTTAGCCTTCCCATCATTTTGTTAGTACCCATTGACAAATTCCACCCTGCCCTCCACAAAAAAAATAAATAAATAAATAAAAAATAATTAAATCAGCCATGGCATTTTGATTTAGACGACCCAGGCGCGTCTACACGCATGCAAGTGTACACGCGCATTAACATGTAGGTGCAAATGTTCTGTGTTTTTCATAATGGTCATGATTCACTTTGACTTCCTTTATATGCCCCCAAGGCAGCGTGGCTGTTAGTGGATATTTTCAAGGTTGTACAGGATGCGTGGGAACCCTGAGGGTGGTTCGTCCCCCAAAAATCTGCAAAATCTACACAATTCTTTTTTCATCCTCTCCAAATGCCTAACCATAAAAACGCAGGGCTTCACTTACTTCTTGCCTTGTTTCCTCAAGTTGTTCATTCAGCATGGCAAGATTATCACATATGTGATCTTTCTCCTTCAATGTCAACTGCAATTTACTTTGAAGCTCTGACAAAAAGAAAACAATACTCTTAAAATTGACACTAAATCTAGAATATATGAGGCACCAGCCGTGTACCGATGCATACTGTCCATGCAGTTTTTGAGACAACAAGAGGATGCATGAAAATGTAGACACATTACATTACATTATATCAGAATGAATTACATACCAAGACAATTTACATTTGGTCAGTAGTTGAATCACCATATTTTACCGGACTATAAGGCGCACCTGTATATAAGCAGCTGCAACTCTTTTTGGGGGGAAATAACAACAACAAAAAAACATATAGGCCACACCAGGGTAGAAGCCGTAGTTTTTGTTGAAAATAATAATTTGATATTCGATTTTGGACAGTGAATGCACATGACGGTACATAAACAGATTGTCAAAACAGTGCCTTTTAACACGGCAACAACTTTGCTAATTAAAAGAGAACAGACCCAAGAGAAAAAAAAATCAAGATTTATTTAGCGTATTTTCGGAAATATAGAGCGCCCCAACCAGTGAAAGAAAAATCCACAGAAAAGCAGCATCGTTGTATTAGCCGCATGGTTCAAAATCTAGGAAAAAAGTAGCGGCTTATAGTCCAGAAAATACAGTAAGCTCAAAGAAGAATTGTGTATGTTTTGTGTGTCTGTGTTTAAAACAAACAAAATGCTGTTCCCATCATACTGTATTGTACACTTTATCTTGGGAGAAATTTTGCACCTGAAATTTTGGTCTGGCACGCGGTTGACAAGCAGTTGGCAGCATTTAGCTCGTCACCTTCTCCATCTTCAGCCTCAAGGTTTATCTCGCTGATGGTCCCTGGGTTAAGTTGAGACAGCAACATCATGCTCTTTCGTTTTAGGGAGCGTTTCTGATGGTTCAACTGCAGGGATGAAATGCAGAAAATTGAAAAAGAGAAATGTAAGTACATAGTTTCACAATGGCAAATTAATTTGGAAAGTATTTAATAACACTAACAAAAAGAAATTACACTAAACCTTAACCCCCCAAAAAAGGAATGCCATCATTCCATTGGGTGTGTGTGTGTGTGTGTGTGTGTTATATGTGTTGAGAGGGTTTGTTATGTAAAAATCCTAACGTAATGTTAAGCTGGTTGACCAACGTGGTGGTTGTCATAAAGTAAAAAAAATCTGCACTTACACTTGTTGCCAACCGAAAATTATTATTCATATTCTTGTATAATATTCATTTTATTATTCCTTGATGGTAGTTCATCTTCCAAGAACACAACATGATATGTGGAGATATTTTACTGCATAATATGTAATGATGCCTGTTCAAGCACGAAAATGTCTACTTATAGTCACAGACAACACTACAAAATTTATGTCCTTGATTGTGAATCTGCAATGAATTTTGTTAATATGATGACTTGCTGAACTAATTGCCGACTTGAGTTGTAGGAACATAACAAGATTAAAATAATTATTCAATAGATGAATAAAAAAACCTTATATGGAAAACCTGAGACAAACATTTGCTTCATGTCACGTACAGTGATTTGTGTTTTCAGTGTATCACAGTGATATATTAAATTCACAACTGTTTTGATTTAATGAAACATAAGACAACGTCACTTATACATTCAGGTACTCATATTAAAATTTTCAAATGTGTGAAGTGGCAGTGGGTTTGTATTACAATCAGGAAAATCGAGCACAACAAAATAAGGTAGCTGCACGACAGGGCAGATGAGCTGTTTCGCATTTTCTTTTGCCCTGCAATCAGTCATAATGGCAGGACACATGCAAAAGCAAGTGTAGGAAAAACATAAACCATTAGAGGACTACACAGTTGAAGAATGATTTTCTCCTTTTATGCGTAATGATTTTTTTGGGGGGGGCGGAGTTATTCGTATTTGCATCAAACATTTCAGAACATTTCATCATCATATTTTCAGATTGATCTATTCAACATGAAGCAGGCATATTATGCTGCCATATTCAAAAAGTTCAATCATCAGGACAGCCATGTAACAAATAAGAAGGCCATTCCTGAGAAAAGCACAAATGTAGCCTATTGGAAATACTGTAGATGACTGCAATGATGTTATTAAAGAAAAGAAAAGTAAATTGTAGAGAAGATGGGAAAGAACAGCCATAAATTAACATTTAATGCATCCCCAGTGAGACAAGCTGGAAGGCCTTTTTCTTTGAAGCAAAATAGTGCATGAAATAACATTTATAATGCGCATCAACAGATGCAAAATGAACATTGGGAATAATATACCAAGACACAACGAGGTATTATCACAAGCTTTCACTTGTTCTTTTTATCAAAACAAAAACATCAAATATCGCGTAAGTATTTTCATTTGAATGCCTCTGAAATGTTGAGAGGCTTGAGTCCAGTTAAACTTTTATTCAATTTATGGTGTTTAATTAATCATATTTGAGGCATTTTAGCTTTGATATGTACAACACGTCATTGAACACACACAAAAAAAAAGGATAATAAAGCGGACTTCAATTTATGTATCAGCAACAGGAAATACAGAACCGCAATCCCCGGACTGTAGAGCGCACCTGACTATAAGCCGCACCCACTACATTTTGAGGGGAAACCCGATGCTGTGCATACACAAGCCGCACCCGCATATAAGCCGCACGTGCCCACATTAAAACATGTAAACATACTTACAAAGAAAGACGGTACACAGAGACTGTTTTCAAAGTTTTAATAATATAACTTTCAGTCTGATCTGCACAGTCGAAACACCTCGGCCATCTGCTCTCTGTGTGTTCACCCAATCTTCTAGAATGTTTTCCAGTTCGGGACAACTGCCTTTATAACCATTGAAAGCTTTTTTCGTCTTTTTACATTGCTCCAGTTCTTCCCGCTGCCGTTTTCAGCGTCTCACTATCGATTCGTTTATGCCAAGTTTACGTGCAGCAGCTCTGTTTCCTTCTTTATCGGACAGCTCGATTGCTTTTAGCTTGAAAGCTGCGTCATATGCCTTTCTTTTTGCATTTTCCATGATGAGGGTATGTTCACGCTAATTTCATTTATGCACAAGACAAGAAGTTGCAGTCTTCCTCGACGCATATATTCCACCGGTCTTAATCTTATCTTTTCTACTTGTCATGATCCGCGTCGGGCATGACAGGGGTTTTTGTCATTGTTTTCGTCTGCATGTGCTTTTGTTATTGTTTTTGTCACTTTCCTACCATGTGCACTTTTGTTTATGTTTGTCAGCTGAGTAGGGCGTTTCCCCTCAGCACTCTGTCTCACCAGCCACGCACCTGTTCCCCGTTATCATCAACACACCTGATTCCCATCTGCTCCCCTATTGACTGGACTATTTAAACACCTCACTCCGACAACCCATTGTCGGAACATTACTCCTGCTGCTTCATTTGGACTGTCACGACCGCTCCCTGATCTCGTTCACGCTCATGTTCTCGCTTCGCTCCCGCTCTTGCTCCCGCTCTTGCTCCCGCTCTTGCTCCCGCTCTTGTCCCTAGTTTTTGTCACTGTCTTCGTTCCTCGGTTTTTGTTCTGTTTAGTCAAGTTTAGTTCGTCATAGTCATTTTGCACCCTGCCACGTTTGTTTGTCCACGCCATGTTATTTGTCCTCATTGATTAATTTAATAAATTCCCTTTAGTTTACCCTTTTCCCTGCTTCCTCGCACCTCTGGGTCCACCTCCTCCTCGCCGTAAGGCGAACCGTGACACTACTCGAGCGCCCCTGGCGGCCGTTAGAAAAATTACATAAATTGGCCGCATCACTGAATAAGCCGCAGGGTTGAAAGTTTGGGAAAAAAGTAGCGTCTTGTAGTCCGGAAATTACGGTATTTTATATTTGGAGATTTATTTTAATAAGATTTTTACACATATTTCCAACTTCACTCGAATGTATTAATGAAGCACTTTTTAAAGAAACAATGGCTAGAACAGAGTGTTGTACTTTAACACAAAACATATAACACAATACTACTACTACTAATAATAATAATAATAATGGCGTTTGCATGTTCTCCCCGTACTTGCGTGGGTTTTCTTCGGGTACTCTGGTTTCCTCTCACATTCCAAAATCATGCAGGTTGATTGGATACTCTAAATTGCCCCTAGGCGCGGATGGTTGTTCGTTTATTGTGTGCCCTGCGATTGGCTGGCAACCAATTCAGGGTGTGCGCCGCCTACTGCCCAAAGACAGCTGGGATAGGCTCCAGCGCCCCCTTGACACTTGTGAGGAGAAGCGGTACAGATGGATGGATTGTCTTATTTTAACTGGAATCCCGTGGTGCAATTTAGTCAAAGGCACAATCCTGGTTGATCAATGCACTTTTAAACACTTTACTGCTGCTGCTTCTTTGTTGCATTCTTCTTCTTCTTCTTCTTCTTCTTGGTGGTCACGTTCTTTACGTTTCCCTCTTCTTTTAAAACCACGAAGAACCACTGTCGCCAGAAGAAATCATGGCCTAACTTTCACTTTGCACAATCAACAAAGACCTTTTAATAAATTGCAATATGAGATTCTAGTTGTTTTATGACAAACTTAAACAAATATTTTGTTTTTCAAATTTTGCCGAGGTTTCGTCGTGTTGTGCGCAAACTATGCTCAGTTTCTGAACACGGCTATTTATCCACCTTTAACCCTGACAATCTGAACGACACATTTGAATAATGTTACGAGTTTGCAAACCGAACGTTCAAATGTGCATTGACGTGCTGTTGCGATGATGTGAAGCCGATCCTCTCACGGATTGAATCGACTTGTGCTCTGATTGGTCGATCTCGCGCCGGAAACCAATCACACGCCTTGTATGTATAATGCCTATACATATATAGATAGATATGTGTATGTGGGCCTTGCAAACCAACACTGCTGGAGTGTGGCGCTTGTGAGCAGTTTTGAGAAATGTTTCGAGAAAAACAAAGCCTGTAAACATGTCGCCATTTAGATCGTATTCAAGAATCCAAGAAAGCTATTAGAACAGTCTTTGAATTAAATATTTGGTAATTTTGCATCAATTCCAAGATATTATTCAAGTAAATATCTCTTATAAGCGTTGCAAAAAATAGTAGTTAAAAATGGGATTAATCACAATTAATCATGGAATTTTTTAGTGATTAATTAGTTAAAAAAGCACTATATATATATATATATATATATATATATATATATGTATATATACAAAATTTGTACAATTGAAAGTAAGTAAGCAACGGTGGGTATGAGAAAATTAAAAAAAAAACATTTGGGTTACATGAATTCAACAACAAACATGAGAATGAACTGCACTCGAATAAAATAAATACAAGCTGGGCTCAAGACTGTTTCTGGACTGGTTGTAAACCGGCGAGCTCAGCGCAAATTGTGACATTTACAAAAAATGTAAAATTTATGAATAAAATTTCAGCAGTGATCATCTCAACTTTTTCAGAAATATCAGAAACTAATTCATGAACAAAACACAGAAATTTTGTCTGCTTTCTGCTGCATCATTTGACGCCAAATGAGTTTTATTGCCAATTATCAGTGATAGTGTCCCAGTAGCTAATCTCATTTGCTGAGAGGGTCCACTTTCGTACCTTTTACTGGGGTTGTAATCCACCTAAGCTTGCTAGCCAGATGACAATCGGACAAAATTGTTTCTCAGTTCAGTGCGCGTGTTCTGTTTTCCATAAGACGGTTTCCTTCTTCTTGCCGGTGCCAAAGCCCAAAACTGATTTCTTGGTGTTGATGCGACCTCTTGCATGACAACAAATTTGTTTGCGGCTGTTGGGCGAAATTTCACTTTTGGCTTTGCTCCTTGCAAATTCCAGGGAAGGCTGGTGGATGGAGCTAGCTGTCTGTTAGCATGCTTGTGTTCACCATTTGGAGACACTGGTAGCGTGGTCTCATTTGCCTGATATCCCATTCACCTCCACAAACACTTCGACGAGATGTATTTTTGTCTCCAGCACTGCCATCTTCTTAAGGAGTTTGTGGTTGTCTTCTGTGGAGATGGGAGGCATCTTTCCTTAGCCTACTAGCACTCTTGTGCTAATTAGCAGGCCATGCTGATGTTGTCGTGACCAGGCAATGAAAAATGTTGAATAAATGGACCCTGCCAGCTATATTAATAGAGAAAAACCACACCGATATAAAAAGTATCCTGGAGATAAAAAAACAAAGAGAAAATAACAAAACAAAAAGCAAAGCAGTTACCAGCAAAAAGAATGCAAGTGAACCTGAGCAGCTGGCATCTAAACACTACACAAGCAGAAAGTTTTCTTTCTTTTCTACTCACAATTTGTGCTCATTGCTTTGCAAATACATCATATATGGAACACGGTTATGAAAACCGTCCTGGTTTCATGCTGTCATCAGAGTTGTGATTTAAGGTTTGGCGCGGCTTCGTGGGTTTCAATGTCACAGGAAAATTACGTTATCCGTTTAATTGTAAACGATTTGTGTTGGTGTTACAATACAATGGACCTTTGGAACTCAAATGAGAAACATCACAGGACACCATTGAATTCAAATTATTTTCCCATCATAAAATATATGTAATTTTAATTTTAGTAAATGCCTCAATAATAATTAATTAATAATAAGAAATTTTGTTTCATATGGGGAATACAGGCAGCTGTGGAAGCTGACAAGAAGAAAGCTAAGATGAAAAAGAGCAGCATTTCTAACTGTAGGGTTAGCGTGTGCGTGTGGTTATGGTTTTACAATGTTGGAGACGGAAGTGGTAGAAGCGCGATGTGTGAGTGAATTTGCAGAAATGTTCTTCATGCAAAATATAACCATAGTAGTAAATAACATGTTGTTCAATTAATACACCTCTGATTGTGTGAATCAAAATTGAGCATTATCCGCTACAAATTATATATGTAATCATAATGTTATGACTAGATAACACACTGTAGGAGTACTTTAGTTTGACCATCACAAAACTCATAAATCGGATGAAAATGAAACAATCCAAAACATCAGGGTAGAGTTCGAAATGCAAGAAGAAAGGCTTAACTGTCAATATTCCCTCCCAATTCTTCCACAGCCTACAAGTTGCCAAAATTTGGTTGAATGTGGTGGACTGGTGCTTTTGTCCAAGAATTGAAGGAGAAATGATTACAGTAATATGTTCAGCAATACAAAGCTGCAAAACGCTATGTCCAGACTCCATCACTTTCAAATAACAACTCCCGGTTTAGCAAGGACTCCAAAATTGTGCTCCGAATCAAAAGAATCGAATGCAATTTTAGACACAGTAGACATGAGGACAGAGGGAGAACTGTTTGGGCAAAGTGCTTTTGCTTTTGTCAAAGTCATCAAATTACTCTGATTGGACTGTTACCCTGGATTTGGTGCGGTATGTACTTTACAAATGATCATACCTATTCCTTTTATCCCCGCTTTATTTTTCACATTTGTTAGTCATTCTCAATGACTATAGATAACATGAAAAATAAATAATACAAATAAATCAGCTGTTATAGTCATTGGGATAAATTGCTATATGTTAGTGCACCTTGGAGGCAAGAGCTTCAGCGCTTTCTCGGCACGTCCTCTCAATCTCCAGTTTCTCTTGAATGGCGTTAATTTCTTCAATGACCATCGTAGAAACTAAGAAAGAGAAAGAAAGACAAACACATTGATCAATCACAAGCACTGAATGGCATCAAAGCCCATATTCCTCCATGATGTGTTTTATCTTCATGGGCATGGTTGAAATAAAGAAGCCAGCATGTTTTGAAAAACAATAATTAAGCTGAGGGTCATTTCAAACGGTGACTCTCAATATAAATGGTTTTCAAAGCTATTCCAGTTGAAAGGAACAGAAAGAGAGCAGCAAATTGTTTCATTCTTTCAAATGTTTTGACCCTCCCCTTATTTTCCCCAAACAATTCTCCGCGAAGCTTTGATACCACTTTACAGGTGACAGAATTTAACATAGAGGATGAGATGTAAAAAAAAATAAAATAAAAGAGCAAGTAGTTTGTGTTTGTGACCGTGTTTTTCATTTGAATAAATCCCGCCCATACTCGTGTATTCAGCAGTTCTCCAACCAAAGCACATTCTTTGACTTCCACAGCAATAGCGGCGGTCATGGTTCTGTTTGTTTAGGTTTTACAGTTCCAGCTAGAGTGGGGGGGCGTTCCCTCCAGCAGCGCACCTGTCTCTCGTTTCAATCATCAGACTATTTAAGGACAGCTATAAGCAGGCTACTCAACATCGGGATATTTGTCTTGCTCACGACTGCCGCCCAATTTCTGAATTCTTCTTGACGCGCATCTTTTGTCTGTATTCGCTTGCCTCAAATTGCCTTGTTTCCTGAAGAAAGTATTTTTGGGGTTTCTAGTGATTGTCTCAGTTTGTATCATACACATTTTGGATTTCCTTGTCATTTTCTGACAAGCCATTTTCGTTCTTTTTTGGTACTTGCCTTTTGCAAGTGTTTTGGGTTGCCTCGTTATCCTAGACCTTTATATCCAGCGTCATTAGTTGATTTTTGTATAAATAAACACCTTTTTTGTCAATTCTCACCCGAGTGTACGATCTGGAATCCTGTTCTAACCAGGAACTCGGTCTGTTCCTGACAGACGCTGCCTCACTGTGCCAAGCAGCTGCATATTAGGAGCTATTACGTGATTTCATAGCTCTTAGAAAATTGCTCCTATTCACAACAAAACGGCTGGAGGTGGGGTGGCAGGGTTGGTGAGGGGTAGCTGGAGGACGGGACAAAAAGCCCCTAACACACAATCATGCCTTTTCAATTGGAGATGGCAAGGTTGATGACAACATGACCATTGTGTTATAATGATAACACCACAAAGGCATCTGCCCCCGTCATCAAGGCTTCACAGTGGCTGCAGATACAATTTAATTCACTGTTCTGTTGGCGGCGCTGATACCATTATGCAGCCCATCGGCATAGGGGTAATCACTGTCTTTCCTGAGTGGAGGATGAATAAAGACAGCCACAAAAAGAGAGAAGAAAACAGATGGAGTGATGATGATGATAAAAGGGGATGCCAAAACTCACAATTAAGACTGCCATGTTTGATGTGTCAGGGGCCCCGTTGACTTTCATCACTTCTTCACTGCTGTTTGTTTACCATGGCTACCAGTAATCATAATTAACAAGTCATTAAGTCAAGGCATCCATTGGAAGATTTATTCGAGTGGCCGGGGCATTACGGTGACAAGAAGATAGCGACGAAAGCGAGAGAGAGAATGAAAACTGGCAGCTAAGTGCTGTTGAATGGCTGATGTGAAGGGTGCAAGGAGTGCAAGGGTATATCGCCTCATCCCAGTGTTCATCAAGGTCTTAATTAGGTGTCACCGGGGGGAAGGAATTGCTTGCGGTCATGGAATGAAGACTTAATTTCTCCTGAGCTCAGTCATTAGTTAAGTGGGAAGGCAATTTATTAGGGGTGGTCTACAGTAGGCTGATTGTGAAACCATTATATTATTTTAAAGTTTATGGGATTTTTCAACCTTTCAGTAGTTTGTAGGTGTCACATTTCCAAATTTGTTGTCAGACACAGATTGAGAAGTATGAGTCTTGTTGTCTCGAATTACTTTGATCTTCGATACAATGAATTTTGCCATGTGTACTCTCACATGAAATTGAACTTGAAAGTGTAGATGTGCTGTCCGGTGCATGTGGAAGTGATATATGGAAGGTCAAAATGCCCATTCAGGAAGATGTCATTATGGGTGATTATTTGTCTGGCTACTGTGGGGGTTCGGGTTAGGGGGCCTGCCAAGCCTTTTCCCTTTTCCCTAGGTTCCGGCTGTTTTCCGCCAGGCACGCCTCCGACCGGAGAGGGCGTCGGCTCCTGCGCACCTGCTGCCCATCATCAGCAATCACCGCGGGGGTTTAAAGCTCAGCGCTGCCAGGAGCCAGACGCCGGATTATTCCGTGACCTACCTCGGTACCCGGTCCACGTCGACGTTCGCCTCGTGCACGTCCGCGCTTTGTGTTATGCAACCCGAGTTAACCATTGTCTTTCCTCGCTCTCCCTCCAGCCGCCCAGCGCCAGCCCGAGCCCGATCCTCCGCCGCCAGCCGCCGAGCCCCGGAGCGTCGATCGCACCGCGTACGCCCGTACGCCGTCTGCCTGCCCTTCTCAGCCTCCGCCGGCTCGCCGCCGCCTTCGCCTCCACGCCGCTCTCCGCGCCCGCGTTCCCCCCGCCACAGCGCCGGTGCACACTCAGCGCGCCGTCTCCGCTGCACCTCCGCGAGCGCACATCTCGCCACCCCGGCGAGCACCCCGGCGCTGACTCGCCGCTCCTCCACCTGTCCTCCTGCCCTGCTACCGGCACCCGTTCCTCTCCCCCCGAACCCTTCAATAAATCCTCCTCAACCATCCTCGCTTGCTCTTGGGTCCAGTTTTCCTTTCTCACGGTTCCCTGAACCGTTACAGAATAATCCGGCCCCAATGGACCCAGCGAGCTCGGATTCCCTCCAAGAGGCCCTCTCCCACCAAGGCAGACAGCTGGGAAGACACGAGAGGATGATGCAGGAGTTCATGGACTCCGTCCAGGCTCTCCACCACCAACTCGCGCTCCTTTCGAAGCAGGTCAGCTCTCTTCCCTCTGCTTCCGGCCTCCCGGAGGGCACCTCCCCGGTCCCTTCTCCCCCTCCTCCGCCCGCCGTGTTCTCTTCGAGCGGCAGGGAACCCCATGTCCCCACTCCCGAGCCGTTTTCCGGTGATCTGGGCTCTTGTAGCCAGTTCATATTGAGCACCTCGTTGGTGTTCGATCTCCAACCCCAAAGTTACCCGACCGATCGAGCTCGCATCGCCTACATGGTGAACCTGCTCCGCGGCCGCGCCGCGAAATGGGCCACCGCCTTGTGGGAGGCATCGGCCCCGGCGATGGCCTCCTACTCCCACTTCTGCCAAGAGTTGCGGCGGGTATTCGACCATCCCGTCAAGGGACGCGAGGCCACCCGCCGATTGCTCGCACTCCGGCAGGGTTCCCGCTCCGCCGCCGACTTTTCGGTGGAGTTCCGCATTCTCGCCCACGAGTGCGGGTGGAACGAGCCCGCCCTTCGGGGAGTGTTCCTCAACGGGCTGACGGACCAGCTCAAGGATGAGCTGGCCGTTCGGGATGAGACCGCCTCTCTCGAAGACCTCATTGCCCTGGCTATTAAGGTAGACAACCGGTTGCGGGAGCGGCAGTCCGAGCGGACGCGTAGGTCGCACCGTCCGGCGGCACGCGCTCCCGCACCTCCCGTCGACTTCCCTCCGCGACTACCGGTTACGCCTCCCGTCGGACAGGAGGAGCCCATGCAGCTGGGGAGAACCCGCCTGGATCCTCAGGAACGCCAGAGGCGCCTCTCGAGCCAGCTATGCCTCTATTGTGGCAACCCCGGTCACTACATCGCCGCTTGCCACGTGAAGCCAAAAGAGGGGGCCTCGCCGCTGATCAGGAGTCCCGCGGCGAGCCATAACGTGTCAGCTACGGGCTCCTCTTCACGCATGTCCATCCCAGCCCGCCTCCTCTGGCAGACCCAATCCCTCTCGGTCGCCGTACTGGTGGACTCCGGAGCGGATGGGAACTTCCTGGACCTGGCTCTGGCTCGCCGGCTGGGTGTCCCCCTGGAGCCTCTCCCTTCCCCACGGCGCGTGGTGGCTCTGGATGGACGCCTCATCTCCCAGGTCTTCCATCAAACGGGACCCCTAACCCTTATTGTTTCCGGTAACCACCGGGAGACCATCCAGCTCCTCCTAATCCACTCGCCACAAGTCCCCCTGGTCCTGGGTTTCCCGTGGCTCCAGCTACACAACCCCGCGATAGACTGGAGGAGATGTGCAATCACCGGGTGGAGCGAGCTTTGCCACTCACAGTGCCTTCTGTCCGCCGACCCCGCTCCCCGATCGGTTCCTCGCTCCCCGGCTCCACCCGACCTGGCGTCCGTCCCCACGGACTACCATGACCTGGCCCAGGTTTTTTGCAAAGACCTCGCCCGCACCCTTCCTCCCCATCGGCCCTATGACTGCGCCATAGACCTCTTTCCCGGAGCTCCGCTGCCCAGCTCCCGGCTGTACAACATCTCCCGTCCCGAGAAGGAGGCCCTCGAGACCTACATCCGCGACTCCCTGGCGGCCGGTCTGATTCGGCCCTCTTCCTCGCCCCTGGGAGCGGGTTTCTTTTTTGTCAAGAAGAAAGACTCCTCCCTTCGCCCTTGCATTGACTTCAAGGCTCTCAACGGCATCACAGTCAAAAATAAGACCTCTCTGCCCCTCATAGACCCCTCGTTCGAGCCCCTCTGCGAAGCCCAGGTCTTCTCCAAGCTCGATCTCCGGAACGCCTACCATTTGGTCCGCATCCGCGAGGGCGATGAATGGAAGACGGCCTTCAATACCCCCCTTGGACATTTTGAGTATCTCGTCATGCCCTTCGGCCTCACCAACGCCCCCGCCGTTTTTCAAGCTCTCATGACCGACATTCTCCGGGATATGCTCAACCGTTTCGTCTTTATTTACCTGGATGACATCCTCATCTTCTCCCGATCCCTCGAGGACCACCGCCGCCACGTCCGATCAGTCCTCCAGCGCCTGCTGGAGAACCGCCTGTTCGTGAAACCGGAGAAATGCGAGTTCCACGTCCCATCGATCCATTTCCTGGGCTACGTCATCGCCCGGGGTCAACTCCAGCCGGATCCCGCCAAGATCCAGGCGGTGGTGGAGTGGCCTACTCCCACTACTCGCAAGGAACTCCAACGCTTCCTGGGGTTCGCTAATTTCTACCGTCGATTCATCCGCAATTACAGCAAGGTTGCTAGTCCTCTCACGGCCCTCACCTCCACCCTCACCCCCTTTCAGTGGACTCCGGGAGCGGCTCAAGCTTTCGGGCATCTAAAGGAAGCCTTCACCAGCGCTCCGGTCCTCAGACACCCCGATCCCGCACTCCAGTTCGTGGTGGAGGTGGATGCTTCCGACACGGGGGCGGGAGCGGTGCTCTCCCAACGGGACCCCGACACCCAGAAGACTCATCCATGCGCCTTCTTCTCCCGACGCCTGTCCCCCGCCGAGAAGAACTATGACGTCGGCAATCGGGAGTTGCTGGCAGTCGTCTGGGCTCTCCAGGAGTGGCGGCACTGGCTGGAGGGCACCGCCGTCCCCTTCCTCGTCTGGACCGACCACAAAAATCTGGCCTACCTGCAGTCAGCCAAGCGGATGAACCCCCGTCAAGCCCGTTGGCACCTCTTCTTGAGCCGATTCAACTTCACCCTTTCCTTCCGTCCAGGGTCGAACAACGGCAAGGCGGACGCCCTCTCCCGGATGTTCGCTCCGCCTGCCAGTCCAGAGACCACACAGACCATTCTCCCGTCCTCCTGTCTCCTGGGGGCGGCCTCCTGGGAGATCGAGCGCACGGTTCGCGAGGCGCAGAAAACCCAACCCGATCCCCGACCTGACCCCTCGGACCTCCTCTTCGTCCCCGATGCCGCACGCTCCCAGGTCCTCCAGTGGGGGCACTCCTCCTCGCTCACCTGCCACCCTGGCGTCACGCGCACCCTTCGCTTCCTCCAAGCGCACTTCTGGTGGCCCAGTATGACAAGAGACACGCGAGAATTCGTGCTGGCCTGCTCGGTTTGCGCCCGCGGAAAGGCCTCACACTCGGCTCCGGCCGGTCTTCTCCACCCTCTGCCTATCCCGAGCCGCCCCTGGTCCCACATCGCTGTGGACTTCGTCACGGGTCTTCCTTCGTCCAAAGGACACACAGTTATCCTCACCATTATCGACCGCTTCTCCAAGAGCGTCCACTTCGTTCCCCTTCCCAAGCTACCCACCGCCTTGGAGACAGCCACACTCCTGACCCAGCACGTTTTCCGGCTCCACGGCCTCCCGCAAGACATCGTCTCCGACCGGGGCCCCCAGTTCTCTTCCCAGGTCTGGAGGGAGTTCTGTAAGGCAGTGGGCGCCACAGCCAGCCTTTCCTCCGGTTACCACCCGCAGACCAACGGGCAGACCGAGCGGGCCAATCAACACCTGGAGGCAGCGCTGCGGTGCGTGGTGGCCCGGAACCCCGAGACATGGAGCGAGGCTCTCGCATGGATCGAGTACGCCCACAACTCCCTCTCCTGCGCCTCGACAGGTATGTCGCCGTTCATGGCCTGTCTTGGCTACCAACCTCCCCTTTTTACGGAGCAGGAGCGTGCAGTGGCGGTTCCCTCGGTGGAGGAACACATCAGTCGGGCCAAGGCCGTCTGGGCAGAGGTCAAGGCCTCCCTCACCCGCTCGGCGCAACGCAACAAGCGCCTGGCGGACC
This sequence comes from Idiotropiscis lumnitzeri, assembly GCF_059441095.1. Lineage (NCBI taxonomy): Eukaryota > Metazoa > Chordata > Actinopteri > Syngnathiformes > Syngnathidae > Idiotropiscis > Idiotropiscis lumnitzeri. Next base: position 19,009,843 of record NC_142399.1, on the reverse strand, counting down.
GTCGTCGAACCCCAGCTCCCGACTACCAGCCCGGTCAGCAGGTCTGGCTCTCGACCCGCGACCTTCCCCTCCAGACCGATTCACGTAAGCTGTCTCCGCGCTACATTGGTCCCTTTCCCATCACCAAGATCATTAACCCCTGTTCTGTCAGACTAAAGCTCCCCGATTCCCTCAAGATCCACCCCACCTTCCACGTTTCTCTCCTCAAGCCGGTCTCTTCCAGCGTCCTAAGCCCTCCGACCATCTCCCCTCCACCCCCCCTGATGATCGACAACCACCCAGCCTTCACGGCCTCCAAAGTGTTGGACGTTAGACGTCGGGGGAGGGGGTTTCAGTTCCTCGTGGACTGGGAGGGGTACGGTCCGGAGGAACGTTCTTGGATCTCCCGCAAGCTCTTCATTGACGACTCCCCGATCCGGGAGTTTTACGCCACACACCCGGACAAACCAGGAAGGACGCCAGGAGGCGTCCGTTGAGGGGGGGGTACTGTGGGGGTTCGGGTTAGGGGGCCTGCCAAGCCTTTTCCCTTTTCCCTAGGTTCCGGCTGTTTTCCGCCAGGCACGCCTCCGACCGGAGAGGGCGTCGGCTCCTGCGCACCTGCTGCCCATCATCAGCAATCACCGCGGGGGTTTAAAGCTCAGCGCTGCCAGGAGCCAGACGCCGGATTATTCCGTGACCTACCTCGGTACCCGGTCCACGTCGACGTTCGCCTCGTGCACGTCCGCGCTTTGTGTTATGCAACCCGAGTTAACCATTGTCTTTCCTCGCTCTCCCTCCAGCCGCCCAGCGCCAGCCCGAGCCCGATCCTCCGCCGCCAGCCGCCGAGCCCCGGAGCGTCGATCGCACCGCGTACGCCCGTACGCCGTCTGCCTGCCCTTCTCAGCCTCCGCCGGCTCGCCGCCGCCTTCGCCTCCACGCCGCTCTCCGCGCCCGCGTTCCCCCCGCCACAGCGCCGGTGCACACTCAGCGCGCCGTCTCCGCTGCACCTCCGCGAGCGCACATCTCGCCACCCCGGCGAGCACCCCGGCGCTGACTCGCCGCTCCTCCACCTGTCCTCCTGCCCTGCTACCGGCACCCGTTCCTCTCCCCCCGAACCCTTCAATAAATCCTCCTCAACCATCCTCGCTTGCTCTTGGGTCCAGTTTTCCTTTCTCACGGTTCCCTGAACCGTTACAGCTACTTCTCTTTCCATCACTTCTGTCAGCAACATTGTTGCAACACTTAAAAATATTTGGAGTGCTTTTTACTTAAAACTTGTATGGGATAAACAATAATTTTCACCTCATTATGAAAGACCACCCACACAAATTGTATATAATTTGTAATCAAATTTGTGTTGCACATGTACAAGCAGTGCTGTCAACAGTTTTAGTCAGGGGATATTTAGGAACCCATGCAGGCAGGTGAAGGCAGCTCAGGGGTCCTCGAGGGTCCTTGTCAGAAAATGACTTTTGTTTTGCTGCGCATTGTGGCCCAGTTGAAGACAAAGAAATTTCAAAGCTCAAGCCGCATCATAAATCTGTCCATCTCCAGTTAAGCCTCTCCAACATTTTACTTAATATTCTTAAATATATTGACAAATTATTTCTTAGGCCCCCCTACGTATTGGACAAGCCTGGAGCCATTCCTGATTGCAGTGCAGCCGGTTCAGACCTCACATCTTGCCATCTCAGTGTTTGCCCTTGGATTGATATACATGTGAATCTCTGACAAGCAGAAATATAATCAATAGGTAGACATGAGGCATTGCTCTGAGCATTGAGCTGTGTGCCTACGGCAACAAAAAGCTTTGCAAGGTTTTGGACAGCACGAAAAAATACAGCTGATTACATTTGGAAAATTGCAATTGGGAACTTTTGGAGATCTTTCAAATTGATGACAGTAGTCTTATAGCACATACTTTGGTGTTGACAAAAAAGTAATCCTTGTGAAAATTGGTTAAGAAATTTACTTTTAATTTACTGCACAAGCATTGCCTTTGATGGGATCGCGGTCGCCCTCGCCAATGTGCCCACCACACGTAATTTGGGACGCAACAACACGCTAGCGTATCTGTGCCAGTGAACTATGTAGTCAGCCTTTCAATTGCGCTATCGAGACGGAAACATGAGTGCATGCCCAACCAAGTTTTACACTGAAAACGTAACACTTCCACGCAAGATGGCAGGAGGACTTTTCTTTTTTTCTTACTTCCTCAAATTTAGGAACACTTCATAAAAACTACGATTTCCCTATAAAAATCAATCTGAAAAAAAGAAAGAAAGGAAAAGACTGGTTCAAATTCATTTTCTAACATTTGATTAGTCAGTGTGTATAAGGAATAAAAATGCAAACATCATTATTGGCATCTGAAACATGACCAATAGTCACCAACATTTATGTGGACGTATAAAAATACGATAGCCATAGTCTGAAAATATTAAAACAAAACTCAAAAACAAAACAAAATATTTTGGAAGATAGTCACATCCAAAGCATTAATATGCATATTCATATTCATGAGTCAATGCTTGCCACGTTATTATCTTCCATTATTTTGTTTGTGATATCCGTTCTAATATTTACAGTCTATGGTTATCATTTAACCTTATGCATTGCCCACATACATTTTGTTGAGTATCAATCAAGATCTTTGTGACAGAACGTTGCCACTCTACGGGGCAAATATGGAAAGACCACTTTATGACGTGACTATCATCCAAAATGTTGCGAGTTGCATTCGAATATTTTCAGAGAATGATAGTCACATGCCTACACATACATTTTGGTGACAAACGATAATCTTTTATGAACATAGATTTGTGATAGAAGTCGTCTCACCCCATCCCCCTTTTCTCCTTGAAAGGACATACAATACAATACAATTTTATTTGTTTAGTGAATTTCACAACAGCTGGAGCTGTAACAAAGCGCGACACCTGATGGTAGGAGTGATGTCTAAATTATGGAAATACTTGCCGATGCCATACAGCATTTTTATAGGACAATAAAGCAAGGCCGAAATGAGGAGTTTAGTGTACATCACAAGCGATGAGTGGTCTCTCTGAGGCACCGTAGTGCGTGTGCTTCAAAATGCATGTGCTTCATGCCCTTTGGTCGTTGCATTCTATTCGTGCACCACTAGGTGGTTAGTACATTTCACACACTGTCCCTTTAAGGAGCTAATATCTAAACTCACGGTTGTCAGGAAAGCAGTTTCAAAATCAGTCAGCTAAATGCTATATATATGTCTCTCTCTCTCTCTCTCTCTATATATATATATATATATATATATATATATATATATATATATATATATATATATATACAATGTATTTGATAAATGTGAGATGATATGATCACTTTAAATTGGTCATTTATAAAGTAGCTATAAGTAGAAATAATGCATACACACATCAAGGCAATAATTATTTTTCTGAAAATATGTTTTCATGGTGAGAAGGCAACAGGAAATAACAATTACATTAATTCCTCAGCTGTAGTTTACTCCCAATCAGGCAAACTGAATTTACTTCTATAAAAAAAAAAACCCTGCAGATATCTGTTGAGATCGACTTACCTTGTTGAAACTCATTGAGCCTCTTAATTGCCTCATCTCGTTCCTCTTCCAGTATCTTACACTAGGGGAGGCAGACACACAGTTGTAATGCATTTTTGTTCCATTGAGCTAGCCTTATTGGCTAGTACATTTTTTTACCATTGTGTCTTTATGTAAATAATAATTATGATGTTTTTTACAATACTGACACTCTTAAAGAAACAAAGAGAGTGTTTCCATGACAACCACAAGTGTCAATTTGCCATTGATTCGATGCCCTGAGAATGAAATGATCTGAATGAATGAAAATATTCACTGGCAAAGGGGATTCAAACTCACAAGATGATCTGCTTGTCCAGCTATGAGCGTGTGACTAGAAGATAGTATTGACATATGCTGTGTAATATTCGAACAAATATTTACCTCTTTAGTTGTTGCTTCTTGTCTCCTTTGCAGGACTTCATATTCCTGTATCGCTGTAGGAAGCAAAGGATGCCAATTATCCATCACCAAAGCAAAATCCACACAAAACACTCAAAGCTTCCTCACTTTCCTATTAATATATTCAACATATGGGAACTTCTCAAGCATGTGATACCATCTCAGACTCTGACTAATTCCTCTTGTCACCCGAGTGCAGCAGTATAATGCTGAAAAAAATCCATTTCCCCATTAGTATAAATACATGATGATGTTTTACAGTTCCTGAATTGGATGGAACAAATCACATGCATCAGGCCGAACCCTCCTTTGTAACAAGTAGGTCCCTTTCATGTTTTTTCAGAAATCCATACTACGCAATGTGTGACTGTTCTTTTTAAACATCATTGAGCAATCTAAGTGATTAAATGATGTGCTCTCTTTGGTGAAGCAATGTTAATAGTTGAACAAATGGGGATTCCCTAAAACGTGATTGTGGACGCCAACGACAACTGTTTTATATTTTACAATAACACTGAATTGAACACCCTAAATTGCCCCTAGGTCTGAGTGTGAGCGCGGATGGTTGTTCGTCACTGTGTGCCCTGCGATTGTTTCGCAACCAGTTCAGGGTGTCCCCCGCCTACTGCCCAAAGATCGCTGGGATTGGCTCCAGCACCCTCCGCGACCCTAGTGAGGAGAAGCGGTACAGAAGATGGATGGATGGATGAACAAAATCAAGGCGCACAAAACATTGTAGTTCCTAAAATTTTAGCCTCTGCTCCAACAGATACCAACCATGCCCCAAGTAATTGCTGGGTGGCGTATGCAGAATGTTGTGTATGTTGACACATATCATTCATGCAAACAATTACAAAAGCACATTTGCGAATTAGTTTAGGGAATACAAGTTTAGTATGACATGCTACCTATTGTTACAACAATGTTCACAAAGACCAATTTCATCATGGACACTCAAAATATAATGAATATTCTGAGAAGATAAAATGTGTTTTTGTTTTTGTTTTTTTGCGGGGGTACTGTATAATTTCTGAATTCTATCACGCGAATAACTATTTACATCAATATTGACCTCCACTCACCGGCTACGACGTAACAACAACACAATGTCATGAGAATATAATAACGGCCCCGTTTTGACAGTCTAAAAATGGATTGCATTGTATTCATGTATGTAGTCATCATTTGGATTCACTCATTCATTGTATGTATGTAATAATGTATTCAATCAATCATTCACGTATTCAATAGATGCAATCATGAATTGCAGTCATTCATTGTATTCATGCAAGTATTTGCGTACATACACATGTCTATCATGGTGCGTTTATTGTCCAGTGGTTTAAAACTGCACTGTTGCATGAGATATTATTTATCATGGGTTGTCATTCTCTACTATTAAATTCAATGGGCACAAGGCTGGGACTAGAGTTGTTCCAGCTTGCCCCCCCCGCATGAACTTTTCCATGCGTTAAGAACTCATGCGCAACTTAAGTACTTGCGCATACCATTATCAAGTAATTGATACAAGTATTTTTTGATGCATACAATTTTAAATAACACAATGACAGACAATTTTGATGACATGCTTTTCTTTGATATCCGACAAAAGGCAGATCAGTCCAAAGTCTGGCCTGGGGGCTATCTGTGGCCCACGACACGTTTTTCATTGGGCCACTACATATTTGAGTAATACATCAAAAACATGTCCTGCACAAAAAGATTATGAGGAAAAAGATAAATTGTTGAAAGATATCATCACTATATTATACACATTAAACATACATTTACTTTAAAAATATTGATGAGATGAAATGGAAGTTTGGCTGGTGATGTAAAATTGTTAATATCCGAATAGTTTTAGTACATTTATTAAAGTTAAATGATACATGTTATCGGCCATTTCAATTATGGAAAAAATAAACGTTACACCACGTCAGATGTTAAATTGTTAAACAAAAATGAATATAAATTTCTTATGATTTTTGGGATTTGTATAGAATAAAAAAAAGAATGTTACAACATATAGCACTACTATATAACATATTTTCAAGTTTTGTTTTTTTTTTCTAAATGAAAATTAAACAAAATGATTGTTGAAGTTGGTTCCTGAAGTCATGTACTTTTTAACAATGTCAATTAAACATATTTTTGATGTTATAAGATATACTTTGTTTCCATTCAGTTTGGGTTTGATCCAAGATATTTTCTTCCTCATGATTGCGAACCCAAGATGGCAGCGTGCATAGTTAAGGTAGCGCATCATAACAGGTTTGTCCGCAAACTAAACCTAGATGCTCTATTCATTTTTTTTTCAACATTGAAAAATACATCATCAACTATGTTTGTGAATTTCATCAATTTTAATGAATGTATTATCATCATTTATCATAAATAATAAAAGGCTGAATAATGTGGAATTGACTGCCTTCCGATATGCCCTTTGGCATTAAGCAAGGCCCCCCCAGGGGTGGACTTCTTTGAGAACTGTTGCTGTGGTGAAGTGACTGACAGAAAGTTTAACACTTGGCAGAATAATATGAAACTTCACAAAATAATATATCAGACTTCTGACAGGCTCTCTCTTGGTACACACACAACTTGCAGATCTCATCTGCACATGTGTGAGAATCAAGTTTAAAAAAAAATGGCTTCCAAACAAACCAGCCGTAATTCATTACATCATTTGGGCAAAACCACACTTTTCGGATAAGACCTTGGTAAAGGCAAGGCGTGCCTACTGTAACTGGCAAGGACGACTTGCCTTGAGGTATCAGTCGCTGGTACAGACAGCCTTCATGAGTGGTCAATTCCTTGAAATAAGGCAGGTGTTAGTCCGATACGATATCTGGAAATCAGTACTCACCCATCCCTTGTTATTTTGTGATAATTTGTGACTTTTCTTAAAAATATACATTTTTTTACTCTCTCACACGCACCGAAGAACTAATGCAGGATCAAGCAACAAGGCTGGGGCTGCACCAGCGTATAGTGCTTGTCCACTGAGTTGAAGGCAGAGAATGACTTACAAAATTACAGCATTTCACGACACACTGCTATAGACGTGACAACATTAAATATATAAAAAGTGAAATAATTAAATGGTCAAACAATTAAATAACTACTGGAAAAAATAAACAGTGAAATAAATACGTCATGACAATTTTAATGATGTATTCAATTACTAATTTATTTATCTAATTTTGCCACAGTCTTTCATGTGCAGACCTTAGGCCTACAGAAATAACGTGACATCAAATCAAAAGTGTTCGCCATTAAAAACAGTATTTAAAAATGTGAAATACAAGGCTGTCTACAGGACGGCAGAGGCATAAATTGTCTCTCACTGCCTCGGCTGACGAGGTAGCTCCGTTCCTAGGAGAGGGACGTAACCCGAATTTGTACGTAAATCACACATGACGCGCCACTTAGTAATATTTTTCTGTACTTTATTATTATTAGTAAAAAGCACTTCTATTCCACTAATCCAAATGACATTCTTTACTTCATTGCGTGTCGTTCGTTACCTCGAACCGTATGTCGGGACGAAAGGTCCACTTAAACCCATCGTGATTAATTTTTAAAAATGGTCTTATTCGTCTTGTACAGAGCTCCTAGTTGCGTTTCAGGTTTGTTTGTGGTGATTTATTATTCAAAGGGCTAACATAGCCTCCATACTGAATGCCACAAGGTGCACGCTCTCATTCCAAAGTGCAATGTATGTTGCAGAAAAACTCCTCAAGCCGGTTCTGCTTTTGGGCATGTAAAACGAATACATAGTAATCATATTACGATGTAATGCATATACATGTATAGGCTAAATGGTTTATATAATCGATGAAGCTAGGGCAAGATTGCGGCAATGAGTGCAGCACAGGAGGAGCTACTAAATATCTTTATTTTTTTTAAGCGCAAACTAATTTGCACGTAATGAGTTGGTCGTCTCGCAGCAAGCCTACCTTTGTTTGTCAATTCAGCAATGGTGTTCTTTGTATCATACTCTTCGGAGTTAGCCATATGTCTTTTTTTTATTTGTTGCAGGAAGTGAACGTCATGACACACTTGAACACATTCTATTCCACGCTCGAGCGCAGCAGGTCAAAGTGTCGTCAAACACATGCACGCGCACACGCGACTATAACTATACCAGTGTTATAAACAGCATTCTTCTCTTTTAATAAGAATATAACATTAATTTGCGTGCCCATCTCAATAAATTGCTCTATGTGAAGAAAAGTGCAACTCACGACAGCGATTAGCTGCAAAGAGTAAATGAAAACAACTATTTCACCACCTTGAACTATATTACATAATTCATTTTAATTTCATTTTAAAACAGAAATTAGGTGGGAATGTGCTTTAATTCACCGCCACTGACAGTATATATGTCAAAGACGCATGTTAAACGGGAGGGCTGGCAGTGAATCAGCCTGTCATGTGTGTATTTAAATGTGTTAATTTACACGGGATATATCTTGCACAGGCAAATAGGAAGGATTCTGAGGGATTCCCCAAAAAATTGTGCTTCAATTCTAAAGAAATAATCTGACGAAATTGGGTCACAGAATTAAAGGGGAGGTCAACCCCAAAAATTATTTACAATATGGTTTATGCGCCTTCACTTGTCTAAACATGGCATTCTGATTCACATTACGTTTGTGGAATATGACTTAAGCAGTAAATCACATCCATCCCGTTATATGTTCCGCTTTTTTTCACGAGGGTTGGGGGGGGGGTGCTGGAGCCCATCCCAGTTGTCTTCAGGGAGTAAGTGGGTACGCCCTGAACTTGTTGCCAGTCAATCGCAGAGCACACAAAGACAAACAACTATCCGCTCACACCTTGGGACAAATTAGAGTGGCCAATCAGCCTACCATGTATGTTTTTGGAATGTGGGAGGAAACCGGAGAACCCGTAAAAAACCCACTCAGGCACAGGGAGAACATACAAACTCCACTAGGGAAGGCCGGAGCGGGAATCGATCCCACGACCTCTGCACCGTGAGGCCATCGTGCTAACCAAGCGCACACCGTGCCGCCTCAGTAAATTACTTTTTTTTTTTTTTTCCTTTTAAATCCATTTTAGGGGGCGGCCATTTTGCCACTTCCTGTCGACTGAAAATGATATCACAGTTTGTCAGGAACTGGTAACAACCAATCAAAGCTTCCCTGTTTTCTGAAGCTAAGCCATGATTGGTCGTTACCCGAGCCCTGGGCAACTCCGATGACATTTTCAGTCGACTAAAAGAGGCTAAATGGCCTGCGCTTAATCACATTTTTTCCAAATACCATTTTACACCTTAGTACATATTCCACAAATGTAATATAAATCAAAATGCTGTGTTTAGCTAATTGGAGGCGCATATTGTAACAAAAAATTTTGGATTGAATTCCATTTTTAGCAATGTAAAAGATGGTTGACATGAACATGGGAAGGAGGGTTCCACAAAACAGCAAAGGATGGTAATAAATTGTACTCATAATTTAATTTATCTGTTCACAAACTCAAGAAACAATTATTGATTGCACAACAAATAATTAGGGGGTAATAAATTGTACTCATAATTTAATTTATTATCTGTTCACAAACTCAAGAAACAATTATTGATTGCACAACAAATAATTAGTTTTTGCTGATGAACAGGAATGTTCAATATACTCCTTTTATAACACAAACCAAACAACAAAGCACTAATAATGTAAACATGGATGATATAGTAAGTATGAGGGCCCAAAATATTTAAATACAACATGATTCCCACCTGCCTGCCGTGAATATGGTTCACACTGATGGCTTTGAGTGTTCATTTGATTGATAAATCAGTGCTGAGCACAAGAATACCATTCAGCTTATATCACATTAGGAACATTCTTCACTGTGAAATGCTTTATGACATTGGACAATACACATATTTCTATATATACTTATTTTTTAAGGAGGAGAATCCAGCAGTAACGTGTAACATGGGCTTGACTAAAAGTTTACAGATATGATTTCATTTCTTTGCAATAAAGAGCAATACAACCACGGATACTTTACAAACACCGCATACTTTGGACAGCGATACACTACAGTACACCGACATAAAATTACTACTGTGATCTTGTGGTGCAAGAGAAGAGTATTTTAGGTACATGGATATCATTGGAGATGAACTTGGGGAAAGGAATGAAGCTTTGGGATCAGGGGTGCTGAACAACATTCATCTCCATGCCACAAGGTCACGGGCAGAACACTGCGGTCATCATAGAGAGAAGAGGATGGTTTTTAGAAGACGAGATGACAAAATTTCCTTTTCGTGGCTCAGTGGCGAGCAGCAGACTCCCTGGGATAAAATTCGGCCAAAGTGCTCTGAGGAATCCTCTTCAGCATCTCCTTGGGGAAGATTCGGAGCAGCTGCCAGCCGATGTCCAACGTTTCATACACCGTCCTGTTGTCGTATGGGCCTAAGGGGCACAGAAAAGTCAAAATGCCACGTTAAAATTGTACAGTTATTCTGGCCTTAAAAGAAAAGTGACCATATTTATCAGTTTGAGAAACACACTAAAAATAAAACAAAAAAGTCATTTCATATACAGTACAGTAGGCGAGTTTGACCAATAATTGGGGGTGAAATATGGTGTTGAAGAGCTGCCCTCACCAAACTTTTGAGCTTTTTGTTATTTATTTACTCAATTCCTACATGGCTGACAGAGTGTTTTTGTCTTTTGAAATCCAGCCATGTCAAATGATATCCGATATAATGGATGCAGAATCAGGTCTTATTTCAATAATGAGCCCCCTTACAAGTTCAAATTGACCAAAGACCATTAACTGAAATGACTACACACCAAGGGAGCAATATTTCATGAGTTAATAAAAAAAATAAAAAATAATGATAGACTTGCATGGTATCAACAGTGAATGAAGGTTGATGTAAGCGACTCAACGCTACTGCATTGGGGTACCAGCTTTACATTATTGGCAAGCATTTACGGCACTGCTAAGAGAGGATCCTGTAAACATTTCAATATACAAAGCAATGTACACTCCCTGAAAATGTATTTTTCTACCAGATATTTGGAATAGTATTTTGGGGGATAATATTAGGGTTCACAACTGAAGGTTATTTCCAATTAAAGTTTAAGAATAATGTTTTTGTAGACTCTGCAGATTTGAAAAACATTATGTCAGGAATATGTTTACATGTTAACTCAACATTTACAGCCGTATTACCACGGCTGTGAACGCATGCAGTGGGGACTTCATTTGTTTAGAATCCACTCACCCTGGGCAATGAAGTTCTTTTCAAATTTCTGCAGGAACTCGAGGTAGAGCAGATCATCAGAAGTGAGGGCTTCTTCTCCCACAACCGCCTTCATGGCCTGAACATCCTTGCCAATAGCATAGCAGGCATACTAGAAACGGTAGAGTACATTAAAAAAATTAATGGACGGAGAGGAAAAAAAGGCTAGAAAGTTCCAATGAAAAACATAAAACCCATCAGAATGCTGTCAGTTCCTTCTCATGTTTTCAATCAAAACTATTTATAGGGACTGGAAAGAACCAAGAAAAAGCATGTAAATTATTTAATTAAATTAAATTACATCGAAAATAGAACAAGAGAGTGAACAACCAAGCTCACAAGTAAAAAAAAAAATACTACACTTACCTGAAGTGTATCTTAGACTTTGAAAATGAATACTCTCAAACAGACTACAACAGAACATGTATTACCAGCTGGTTTGAGACATCGGCGTGGTCCTTCCTGGTCATACCCTCGCCAATGGCTGACTTCATCAAACGGGACAAAGACGGCAAAACATTGATTGGCGGGTAAATCTGCAAGACAAGCACATTTGGAATATGAAGAAGAAAGAAAACTTGAATGGAAGGTCAAAATGATTGGCATCTGGCCAACCTACCTGACGGTTGTGCAGCTGCCTGTCCACATATACTTGACCTTCAGTAATGTATCCCGTCAGATCAGGAATCGGATGGGTGATGTCTTTCAGATGGGGGAAAAAAAAGTGAAATGTAAGGAAAAAAAAACAACATTTAATTAGTTTTAAAGATGGAATAAAGTCACAAACAAGCCATTTTCATTTGCTCATGTCAATTTCATGTCTATCGTGTGATAAAAACTTCAAAATTGGTTATGAAAACAGTTCAGAGCTTGCATTTCAACAAGCCAACCTTTCGAGCACCTTCATTCTAAATCTAGCGCCTGAAAAGCGCCAGGAAACTAGCAGTGTTGAAGTAAAGGTTAACACACTCAGCCACCTCCAATACTGTAATGGGGTATGAGTGTGCACTACATACTGCAGTTGCCAAGGCAACGCCAGGCATAATAAATGTCTTGTAAAGCCCATTTTTAATGCTTACAAATTTTTGTGTGATGACAGATAATTTGTTCAAATCCCAAAATGAGTATCCCTCATGACATAGACTTTATAGGGAAAATTATTTAGACCTTCAAGGTTCTTTTATGAAAAAAATGAATGGACAAAGATGTCCACAGACACAATCCACTAATCTCGCCTGTAAATTTTATTCTTGCGGTATTTGTGAGTTCATAAAAGCCAGAGAATCCATCTTGTCCCGAGCTCACTGAATTGCTCCGAGCTACACCACTTTATTATTTTACAAAACAATGTTGTTCATTAAATAATTTTCAGTTCAGTCTAGCAGCATATTTTATACACTGTACCACGTATAAAATAAAAAAAAACGTTTTTCCTTACATTACATTAAATTATGTTATTTAATCACAAACGGCCATATTAGACATTAGAAGTTGATTCATTTTTAAAATTTTTATTGTGAAACGGGCAAAAGCATTTCATACAATAAATGAAGACAAACTTCTCTCTATCTTTTTTCTTTTTTTATTGTCATTTTTCCTGACCTGAAAAACGATGCAATCCGTGACTAAAAATCCGTGATCCAATCCGAACCGTGACTCGTGATCCTTTGCGCTACTACTTCTGACTAGTATTGTTATCACGAAACAAGGACGGAGAGAAAGGCTAAGCAGCCATGCTAAATGCTAAGCTATCAAGTATGACATGCAGACGTGAAACACAGAAATAAGTGATTGGATGATACAGTACACTTGTCACAGCTCCTGGCTGGAACTGCGTTATTGTGGAGAGTAACCAAATTTGAAAAGCAAAATGACATGCACCTTAAGTGTCTGTAGAGAAAAAAATAATGCTACACAATCAGATATGACAGGAAACCTATTAGTACGTCATACGTCAGCGGTGAGGACTGGCCTATAAAGATAAAAGAATACTAAAGTAATTAAATTTTTGATAAAATATAAGACCTGAGAATTAGATATCTAAAAATGAGATAGTAATATACTTGCTTTCTTTACTACAATCCGAAACAGAATTGATAAAGGCAAATTCATTCATAGATCCCAATATTTTTTATCATGGGACACTGACGTGTCATAATTTCATTCAGGCAGCCTTTTTTTGCACTATTACGAGGTTGTTGCGAATACAGTACAATGATAAATACTGGAACCATACTTTAGTAACAATTATAATAGAGGAATGATTGTGTTATGCGTTATAACATTATGCATAATTCATTTTATTTTATTTTATAGAAATGTAGGCACATTGTTATGAAAGTAAAGTTCTGTCAGTTGTCAGCTCTGTTTTCAGTCAAAGACCAAGTCATTTTGTCAATAAAGAACATCTATTAGCTTTAGTTTAAGGACAGCAATTCTTACCGTCATTAGGCATTGTGAGAATGGGGATCTGGGTGATGGAGCCATTCCTGCCCTCTACTCGTCCAGCACGTTCATAGATGGTGGCCAAGTCAGTGTACATGTAACCAGGGAAGCCTCGACGACCAGGCACCTCTTCTCTGGCAGCAGACACCTTAAGGGTGTATAAGAGGGTAGGTGCTTAGGTGTGAGCGCCACATAAAAACAATTTCCAATCTTAGACCACGGGATTTTAGTCACAAGGACAGAAAAACTAAATGAAACATAAAAGGAAATGGTCAAGATGTCTGTAGTGCCAGTTTGGCTCAAGGATGAGTTACTGAACATAATGCAGGTTAAGGAAGGTTTCCGTTTTTGTCAAATAATCGAAACCTATTTTGGGTTTAAAGACAGATACACACATCAGCCCAAGAGATGCTCAAAAGTACTTCAGCACAATTCTCGATACGTTGCTGCTCCATAAAAAGAGCACAATCAATTGCATACACAAATACATTTTACAATACCAGCAGATGCTAACGTAATTAGCATGTCGCTGAAATTTAAATGCTTAATAATGAGCATGAAAATCACTTGAGGAGCATTCAAAAGACAAATCTTTACTCATGCACAGTGAAAAGGTGTATATTCTTATTTCATTTGCATTTTTTTTTGATGATATTGGACATTTTATTTACAACAGGATTGCTATGGAAAAAGTTGTTGTGTGTTTCTCTTTTTGACTGACAACATACAGTGGCTTAAAATGTTGTGTCGAGTTGCCTTCCCCTTCTTTGTTGAATTCATTTACAAGTACACGTTAATAGCCGGGTGGAATGAAAAATTATCCACTAATGGAAATTAAATTTAAATTTCAAGTGTTCAAGTTAATTTAGAGGTGGTGAGGTGAGGACACAGTCGAGGGCTGATGCCAAATCAAACAAAAACCCAGATAGTATCGCGTGAAACATTAGTACAAGTATGATTCCATAAAGTAGAGAAAAGGGAAATAAAGTATCCCTTTTTAGTTGGAAACATTTGACGTTAACAGCCGAGCTTTACAAGGAAAACTACTGCTATTTATTGCTTCCCCTGTTAACCCTTCTCCTTTCGTTCCTTTACTTGTTCTTGGAAGTCAGATCCTTGCTACTCACCCTTTTGTATCCTAGTCGTGATCCTTTTATGCTGTGCAGTTTGCTTTTCAATACACTGGCAGCACAATTCTCGGTTTTAATAGTGCATTTGTGATTACCTCAACCTTGAACCATGCAGTCTGTACACAGCTAAGAGTCAAATTGCTTGGAAGTGTAGTTCGGCACATACAAAGAGCCTTGAGAAAAATAACATAGCGTATTCCTATTCAGGCATGTAAAGGTTGAGTCTTCAATTGACATGTATTTAGCCCTCATCCACAACATCAACCTGTGACTCCAAGGATAAATGGCGTGGATTTACTAGTTCCCCCTTTGCTCTCTATTCACTTGACTTTGGAACAACACAACACGCACAATAAAAAAAGTCTTTTTATTTGGTCATTTTTTTCTTGTTCTTCACAATGGCAACATATGACCCTCTGTTATGTGCCTCTTTAAAAATTTGGCATCACTTGACTCTGCAATAGTGAGTGTAGTGTAGACTATCATCTTTAATTCAAGAACGTTTGTCTCGACTTCACTCATTGATTGCAAAGGATTTTCTATGTACGAATAACATGTACGAATAACAAGTTTGTTTACAAACGTCATTTTCTACCCCCTCAAAGCACGATTTTCCATTTATGGTATTTGTATGTGTCCATCCTTTTAATATACTGCTTATCCTCATCATGAAGCAAATAATATTTAATAATATTCACTCATGTCACCATGATTACACCTTTACATCTGTCCAGAATGATTAAAGTAACCGTTTAAATGATATCATACAAATATATGGTGTTCACTGGCCTATGTGAACAATTTCGTTCAAAGGGAAATCAAAATCTTCAATAATAAAGTAAAGTGATAGATTTGCTATTCGATATATGTTTGAAGATGACTGAAAACTGAAACATGCAAAGACTGGCTGCAGTACTAAATTGTAGCGATAAAGTGTTAAAATACTTTATCACCATTTCTTTTATCCTCATTTTGAGGGGGCTTCGTGACACATTTGGGCATCAAGCATTAGCTGCCCCTCCTCCAATGCAGAAGAATTTCTGTTAGGTTCAGACCAAACACATGATGTGTTTGTTCACAGGGGAAATGTGTATGGGTTGCTTCTAGCTGAGAAGAGAAGAGGCTTTTCCTTCCCCCCAAGAAAGAAAACCAAAGTTTGAACTTTGCTAGTCCTTCTGGTAGCCTGTCAAATACTATCTTAGTCAACATATGTGTCAACTCCATCGCTCCCAATTCTCCAAGGCTGCTTCTTTTTTGGCTCATTTACAAAATTACATCTTCCTACATTGTTTTAATTTCACCACGATTTTTGCGCTCGTGCTGCTGCTGAACGTGCCGTAGTAAGCACATTCTTGACGCCGACTGGCTGTTTGCAACACAACGCTGCTTTGACTTCACATTTCCAAAACCCAGCGATATGTGCAAATAAACAAATGTGTCACAACAAACGCTACCTCCGTGTTGCCTGGCACGCATTCATGCACAAACTCTATTGACTACTACAGGAATTGCGCAGCCAGAAACGCTTAACTCTCAGTCTGACCGCATCATTATAGGCTGTCTAGTTGGGGGACTAGTCAGCAGTCATATAATGTCCCCACCAAAGAATGGAAGTTTGCTTGTGCACTTATTTTAGGATTAGAGTCTAGAGCAGGGGTGGGCAAACTTTTTGATTGGGGGGCCACAATGGGTTCTAAAATTTGACAGAGGGAGCAGATGGCTGGAGTGTTTTGGTAACCGCACCTGATCAGAGAAAAAAAATACATTTAATTTTAAATGAAAGTGAACAAAAGCATTACAACAATATATATGTCTTTGAAAAACCACTGTATTTGGAAAATATAACATGAACAAGGTTTATTCATTACGTTTAACGGGCCGGCCGCATGTGGCCCCCAGGCTGTAGTTAGCCCATGCCTGGTCTAGAGCTATTCAACTTTGAAGGTGAACCTCTTAAAGTGGTTTTACATCATTAAGCTGACTATTTTTTTTTTCCAAGTATACACAGCTACCTATTAGTTGTGGTATTTGCTTGCCAATTAACGGTTGAGAGGGGGCGTGATTTCAGCACCATCAGCAGACACGCCCTGTTCACATTTGGCAGGTTTGTCTCTGCTCCATATATTTTTTTATATACAGTGTCTTTAACGGCTCTATACGAAGGCATGCATTAGGATTACAAATTCAGCAATGTCCATCCATCCATTATTTGAATAGCTCAAGAGGGTGAGCGTGCTGCAGCCTATCCTAGCTGTCTTCGGGTAGTATGCGAGGTACAACCCGGACTGGTTGCCAATATAAACGATGGTGTCTATTAGCCAGCTGGTGTAGCTGCGTTACCTCTCTCAGAGCCTCAGCGTAAGAACTCATATCAGTGAGGATGACCAGGACGTGTTTCTCACACTGGTAGGCCAAATATTCTGCTGTCGTCAACGCCAGGCGAGGAGTAATGATACGCTCAATCCTAATTGGTAACAGCGAGAAGAAAAAAGAGACAACATTTTGTTTCATCGGAGAAACCACTATTACTGTACAATAGAGCTGCATGAAGTAAATAAAATCCAATCAGGTGTGATTTAATCTTACGTGGGATCATTGGCCAGGTTCAAGAAGAGGCAAACGTTGTCCATTGAGCCATTCTCTTCAAAATCAGACTTGAAGAAACGAGCCGTTTCCATGTTGACCTGAGGAAGAGATGGATAATCATCATGTCCGTGACACACGCTAACTGATATCGCTGGCGTTGGGTGGAATCATCCAAAATCATCAAAAACGATTGTTCAATTATTAGTATTAGTATTACAAAAGAGACTAAGCCATTTTCAAAACTTTAGATTGGTCAACAATTATTAAAATTAACACCCAAACATGTGGACTTACCAATGATAGATTTGTGAAAAAATATCAAATTTGCCAATTTATGACAAGGGAGGTTGGAAAGTGATGCCAGTGATATGTTCAAAGCTTGGCTCTAGCAAATGTGTTTGTTTTGTTTTTAGCTAAATGGATTTGTCCCTTTTATTTTAGCAGAAAATTTATACTAACATTTTTCTTCACTTTCATTATCAAATCCCTTCTTCGCATAAATTGAACAAAGGTAGTGTACTTATTGTGTTTATTTTGTAGTCATTAATTTCACTTCTGATTCCAAATTAATATGGTTTTGTTAAATACACTGCATGTATAATAATGAAATGCAGGGGCCATTATTTATATCACTGGAGTACAGCTGCAACATCTTTTGTCACAATTTCCGAAATTTAAGAATTTTTCTATACTGTACTATATCTATACTGTTGGTCTGTCCACGTGTGTGTCTGAATTTTACAAATTACATTGGCCAAAAAACAAGTTGACTTTTCTAAATTCTATTTTTGCACCAAATCCAAATCTGCCCACGTTTTATCTCTATCTCAGTTTTTAATAATAATAATAATAATAGTAATAAATATATATATATATATATATATATATATATATATATATATATATATATATAACCAATCAGAATTAGCCCTAGTGTCCGAATTGTGATTGGTTAAGAATTGTGGCACTGTCATCACGCCTGCATCGCAAGCGTGAATCTGCATTTTGTACGTGTACCGAAGAGAAACCATAAGCGTAAAACCAATTTTGTGCGCAAGCGTGGAGGGTACTGTACACGTGGAACACATTTTTTTATGCACAAAACATGCTTTTGTACGTGGTATGTCACACTACATGAACGCAAAACTTATTTTTATACACAATATTTGACATTATGCGTGTCGTAATTGTGGCATAACTCTAACGCCATAGCCTTGAAGCCAGTTTGGACACCACCACGTCAAAATAATGAAAAAAAACAAAACAAACAAAAATGTAATTTGAAAAGCATCAATTGAGCAATTGGAAATTTACAATAAAAAAATAGATTATTTTTTAAATTTGTGAATATAGTTAAGGTTTATAAAGTAACAACAAACTGCTCAGATGTCACCTGATGTGTCATAAAATTGATTGATTTATTCAACAATATCAGATTACAAACTGATTACATAAGGAGTTAATAATGTGCAAAACATTTCACAACTTCATTTATAGGTTTAATGTTAGAGACGGTAAAATTTTTAGGTGGATTATGACAAAGCAGCAGTTTGTTTGAAACTCTTATTTATCCATCCAATATATTAGGTCAGGAAAAATGTGACGTTACAGTTCAGGCAACAAGTAATTTTTTTATGAATGAGATTAAATAAGTGCTGCAGTCAATGTAGCATTTTTTTGAAACCTCAGCCCAAAAGAAGTGCAACAGTAACCTCTTCAATTTGTGATGTTATTTGCAAACTCTCCTGGTGAAATAATCCCGGTAGGGTGTGACATAGTCAAGTGGGGGTTGGAAGTATTCAGCAAGTGAAGCAAATTGGGAGTTTGGTAAAGGTCAACCTGTCACAAAAGACAGGCAGGAGGGGCAGCTGAAGGGGAGAGAATTTGATACTGCCAGGACGACAGTGTTAAGGGTCTCTTGAATTAGTAACCTCTACATGGAAGGAGGATATGCTCAGAGGTGCAGAAGTAACAAGAACGACTTAAAGGTTAAATCACCTAATGAATAAAAGACTGAAAGCAGGGTGGGAGAAAGGAGGCTGGCTGTTATTTCAGGGTTAAGAGGTGGATTAGCACCACAGATGTGCATGATAGAAAACATGTTGGCTGGATGCTTTCATTTTCCTGCTTACCCCCATGGCTGCAAACACAATGGCAAAGTTTTCTGAGCTGTAGTCCATCACATCCTTGGACTTCTGCACCAAGCCGGCTTGTCGACAGATCTGGGCTGCAATCTAAGGAGAGACAGTAAATGTGTTTATACTGTAGCACACAAACAATAAAACAAAAAAGACGACGTACAACAACTCATGTACAAAGCTGAGCCACAACATTCAAATTTGATGTAGAAGGTAACCGAAAGTTCACTACTACATTTTGTCATCCGTTGTATCAGAAAGAATATTACAGTTCAGTTGCATTGCATTATTTCATCCTTTACCGGTTGAACACTAAAATGCTTTTTTTTTCATGTTACACAAAATCTAATCTAGAAAAATAACACACAAAGCAGAAGAATAAATTTTCCCGAATTTCTGGACTTCTTTGTAAAAAAATAAATTATATGTGACATTTGAGTGAAAACATGAATATCATTCTGATTCTTTAGTTACCATTAAGTCGGCAAACAACTGTAAACGTCAGAGTTAATGCCCGACGAGGTGTACAATTAGCTATCAGGGATTAATGGGCGACGTGGAGGCGTGAACCGACACACGGCCGAGAACGGTTGTCTCTGCGAAATCCATTAATCCCTGATAACGGTACACCTCACAGTGCCTTCACCCACTTATACTAGGGGGACTAGCCAACAAAATTAATTAATGAAACTACCAATTCATAAATGTATACAATTTGCAGTTTTTACTAAAACATTTTTTTTTTCCTTGGCACCTAAGAGCTGGACCAAGAAAAAGTATTCCAACCCCTAACTTTCTAAAGGAATGTAAAGGCTATTCAGTACACCAGCAAACATATTTTCTAATTTGACAATGTTAAATAACAACCTCACAGTCTTTATTTTTACACATTTGGTGATGGTTGATGCAAACTCATGTGCTAGCAACATTGTACTCTTGTCGCTATAAAATTGTCGCAGGTATTGTTCTAAACATCAACAGTGAAGTCTTCAGTTTCTAATAACTTTTTGGGCGTTTTAATCGCCTATTTTGCAGTTTTTTTCCCATTGATTTTAGCATGCTCACCCAGGAGTTGACCTTAACATGATGAGTTATCCCTGTGCCGTTTATGTCTCCTCATTGTTCCCTCAATTCTTCAGCACCATCACAGTCAAAGGTGTTGTAATCACCAAGTAAAGTTAATTACTTACAACACTTTTTGTTTTAAATTGGCTCATTTCTGTACTTAATGTTTAATTTCGTGAATATGTATAAGAAAATCTAAGAGTCAAGTTGCTATCTTTGCTTATATAAAAGTTCTGGGTGCTGTGCAATAACTTGGATGTATCTAATATATATATTTTTTGGAGCAGGAAAAGAATATGTCCACTGATGTAATTTTCTGAGCCAATCGGGAGTCGTATAATAATAGCATGTGCTCTAACGTAAACATCGTAGTTGTATTTCCAGGCGCCTTGAAAACAAAACAAAAACTGATCGATCTATATATACAGTGCGGTGAAAAAGTATTAGCCTTCTAGCTGATGTCTGTGTTTTTTGCATATTTATCACTCAGAGTGGTTTCATTTTATCAAACAAGTTTTAATATGACACTGAGACAACTCAAGATTATACAAAATGCAATTTCTAAATGATTATTTTATTTACCAAGGGGGAAACCTCTTTGGTCATATTTGCCCCCTCAATATAATAGCGAGTTTTGCCACCTTTGGCAACAATAATTGAAATCAAACGTTTAAAATAATTGGCGAGTCTTTCACAGCGCTGTGGAGGGATTTTAGACCACTCTTTTTTTACTTTAAAAAGTTAATTTTGTTCTTTTCCAGGCCTTCTGAGGTGAACTTGTTGGTTGTTTCGGATTGTTGTCCTGCTGCATGATCCGAGAGCATTTAATTTTGTGGGCACAAACTCCTTCATGATCTTCTGGTAAACAGCAGAATTAATATTTCTGACTATCACAGCAAGTTGTCCTGGTCCTGAGGAAGCAAAGCAGCCCCAGACCATCACACTGCCACCACCATGCGTCACTGTTGGCATCATGTTCTTTTTATCAGACGCTGTGCCATTTTTACGCCAGATGTAACGGGCTGCACACCTTCCAAAACGTTCCATTTATGACTCAACAGTCCACAGAATATTTCTCCAAAAGTCTTGAGGATCATCAGGATGCATTTTGGCAAATGTGAGACAAAGCTTTGTGTCCTTTTGTGACAGCAGTGGCTTTTGCCTGGGAACCCTCACATGGATGCTATTTTTGACCAGTGACTTTCTTGTAGTGGAGTCGTGAACACTGACCTTAACTAAGGCCAGCGGGCCTGCAGTTCTTTGGATGTTTTTTTTTTTTTGTGACCTCCAGGATGAGGTGTCGTCCCACTCATCTCCGTTGGTCAACCACTCCTGGGAAGGTTTGCCACGGTTCCCAGTTTTCTCCATTTGTGAATAATGGCGCTGACAGTGGTTTGCAGGAGCCCCACAGCCTTGGGAAATGGCTTTGTAACCTTTGCCACACTGACTGATTTCGATCAATTTTTTTCAGGAATTTCTTTGGCTCGTGGCATTATACGTTTCTTGTTGAGATTCTGTAGCCTACTTAACTTTGTCTAACAAATTCTATTTAAGTCATTTCTTGATTTAACAAAGGTGGTGGTTGGATGTTGCCTGTGAAATTGAACTCAGCTTTCACATAACTGTGGTGACTCACAGTTGCTTGGTGATTTAACAATTACATCTTCACATATGGCCAATTAGGTTTGTATTGTTTCCCCCTTGGTGAATAAAATCTTAATCTAAAAACTGCATTTTATGTATCCTTGTGTTGTTTCAGTGTGATGTTAAAATTTGTTTGATGAAATAAAACCTTTGTGAGTTATAATGATACAAAAAACTGAAAACAGGGAGGGGGCAAATACTTTTTCACAGCACTATATATTTTTAAAATTTCACAATGTTTTGTTTTATTAAATAGAGCTGTTAGTATAGTCGTCTTCCAGATCTGGAAATTTATGAAATCAGATTCCATACTTGAGTGCAATTGTCTTGTAAGCCAGGTGTGGTGTTTGAGACCACTGGAGTAGAAAGTCAAGAGTAAGCAGCCTTCCACTCCTTTGTAGGAGTGTTGCACGAGTGAAGAGGAATTTCATGCTTTTCGCTTAATGTGTGTTGATCCGGCCCGACCCCTTGATGCACCCTGGGAGTAGGCACCTGGTCCATAGAGCAAACCCCCACATGAATGACCTATGTGACATGTACTTAATTAAATAACCAGCCAGGTTTTCACACCATCCAGATGGCACGACAAGTGGGTCATCATTAGGAGGGCTACACAAGCCGTGTTTGTTTGACCAATTCTACAGTAGGACCCCTTTGATCCGACAATTATGAAGCATGAATGAGATTAGGGATGGCAGCTGCATTGGTGCTCATAATACAATAATAATTAAAGAAACTGATTCTATTGTGTTATTGCTATTGCAGGTTTTCTCTTTGTTTGTTTTTTTTAAGATACAATACTTCAGTTTTCTATACCTTTAAATTTGACAGAATCGCACGGATATCACAAATGCAGTGGAATGCAAATAAGTACTGTATTTTACGAGACAATAAGACACTTTTTTTTCTTAGCTTGGCTGGTCCTCTGACTTATTCTCAGGTGTAAATTGTATATATTAAAATTAGAGCATGGACTGACACCCAAAATCTCTGTCCCCTGACCATGTTGACATTCTTTTGGCGGTTGGCAAATACTTTTGGTCCATTAATATTTGCCAACTGCCAAAAGAAAGTGGAAGAAGAAATATGTAAAAGTTGAAGTGAAGAAGAGGTGGAAAAAGAAATAGAGGATGAAGAGAAAGATGGAAAGAAGCAAAAAAAAAAAAAGAAAATTTAAAGAAGAAAAAGTCGCAGAAGAAGGAGTAGTAATGGTTATGGGAACTAATGAGTGATGTAACGCTAGTTAACATGTAGCTTCCACCACAACAGGAATTGACTATTTACAGCAGTAAAAGGGACAAATAACCAACAAGCAATCTACCTACAATGAAATTCGAGTTAAAAAAAAAAAATATATATATATATATATATTCTTTGGCTGTTGACTACACATGTGGCCAACTTACTGCTTTTGTGCTTTTTACGATCTTCAGCACTTTGCATACCGTGGTGGTTGTCTTAAAGTGCTTTATATACAGTTGAGTTAAGTTAAGGCAGTGGTTCTCAAATAGTGGGGCGCGTCCCTCTGGCAGGGCGCGGTGCGATCCTGAGGGGGGGTGTGTGTTACCCTGGGAAACATGCTTTTTTCCCGCTGTAGTATGGCTGAACGATGTATGGTTTTGGAACCGAAATTGCAATCTCAGACAACGCAAATTTGAGATCGTCAAAGCTGCGCTTTGTGCCCCTAGTTCACGCAGTAGGTCTCGCAGTACTGATTTAAAAAAAAAAAACGTTGCCCTGTCGCTTGTTGTAGTAATTTCTTTTGCCGCTACTTGAATGCTAGCCGCCAAGCTATCTTGCACCGCAACAGTATGAGCTTTATTTGTACTATATCTGAGTCCGTGCACAGCAGCAGCAACGAGCTGCGCGATGACAAATAAACGACCCCGCTGACAAGAAGCGTGCTAAACGAGTCGACGAACGAGGCGGCGCTAAGCGTGCTATTCGCTAAAATGAATTACAGAGTAATAAGTGTTTCGATGTATGCTCGACTTTTAACAGTTTGACTCGAACTGTGTTTGGGCGGAGAGCCAGCAACTATGAACAGAAATGTTGTATTCCAACCATTACGTATAGAAAAATAAGACGACGGCTACGTTAGCAATTTAGCAGACGCTCTGAGACCGGAACGCGAAAACGGATGACGTCACCACGACGAAGAGGTTCGATGTCAAACATATTGTAGCGTCTTTAAAAGACAGGCAGGATTCCATCCAGTTCTCGACTTTTTATTCTTACAAAAAACGGCTGTGTTGGCCGTAACCGATCAAACACCGTCATTTTCAATGGATCTCTTTCTCTCTTGCTCGCTCGCACACACCTCCCGTCCAGTGAGTTGCACGATGCATTCACAGAAATGCGACAAAACACAACTCAGAGAAACACAAATGTCAACATGAGAACAGACAACAGAGACCCCAATTTGTTACAGTATCGTAAATATTTGTCATATCAATTTTTGCACCAAGAGTACTGAGTTTCGAGATCCTCTCAATAATAGTTCTCAAAATTATATTTCTTATCAATTTAGCTTTGATGAGGGACATTTTATTGATATAATCTAACATCAATATATAATGAACATGTACATTCGTACAAAATGTAAAAAAATTGGTGGTGGGGGGGCGCGAATTGTTTTCTTCTTAGTAGGGAGGGGGGGGGCGTGACAGAAAATAATTGAGAAGCACTGAGTTATGGTAAGCCATTTTATACATTTGATCCTAATTATCAAGGCGCAGTGTGCAACCGGACATGCATTCACAACTTCACCAGGAACAAAGGTAACACAGATTATTTATTGAGTATTACTGTTTAACTTTGTTCCCTTTGTTGTTGTATTTTTTTTTTTTACTGTACTAGAATAAAGTGTAATTGCAAATCCATTCCAGTTGGTGGCAGTGGCGCTCATTGTCAGAGTGGCGTGTGCGCAAGAAATATTACTTCAAAGGTGTTGGGTTTTTGCATCAAGCATGGGCACAGAGAAATAAATAAAGTGCAATTAACAAACCCTTAAGAGATACCATGAATAAATATTAAATAAAAAGACAAAAGGGTGAAGAGAAACCTAAAAAAAACAATGTTGAAGTTATCTTTGTTGTAAATTGATCTATATATTTTTTTCTCTTGTTTATTTGTTTTACTTAAAGTTAATGCAGTGTAAAGCAAAACTGTGCGTGAAAAACATTTCTTCTTCCTAGGAGGGCACAACAGAAACTAACAGAATCACTGCTTTAAGGGAAGCGAAACAAACAAGTGTACATGTGGTCTTACTTCGTTATGGGGCAACCCAGCAGCGGAGAAAATGGGGATCTTCTGTCCTCTGGCAATACTGTTCATGCCATCAATAGCAGAGATGCCAGTCTGGATCATTTCCTCTGGGTAGATGCGGCACTGGGGATTGATAGGTTGACCTGGACAGTAAACACACAACTTTTCTTTAAATTGCTTTATTATATATGCAAAGTAGGTCACATGTTGCATATACACAGCATAGTACTGTGCTTCAGTCTTAATACATCAACAAATTTCTTGTTTTTCCAAATATGTTTTCCAGATGATATACAACTAGAGTATGATCCAGTGAAGTGTGGATATCAGGCTTGGCCAAACTGTAAACAAAATTGTGGTGTGCAGTGTTCATTTCATCATCTTCCTCTGTTCAACAGGTAATTCCGGGTTCAAGAACACCAACAAAAAGACGAACATTATGGGGCACCCCACTGTACTGTGAGTCTGATGTGTTAATTGCTCAGTAAAGGTTCTTAAAATCAATTTAATACAATGTACTTATGTCAGGTGGAGTCAGATAAGATGATGTGAATTGATTTAACATAAGTTGATACATTAAAAAAATAACCCAAAAAACAACTGCAACAACAAAAAAAAATAGATAAAAAGAGGAAGTACCCATGATATCCAAATAGTCCTCAGCCAGAACACTCGGTCCACGGTCGATAGGTTTTCCAGAGCCATTGAACACCCGCCCTGAAAGAGAAGGGGGATCCCGTTCAACCAATCGGATAATTGACACTGATTGGATTAGCTAATTCATCTATTGGAATAAAAAGAATATTTTAATTTCACGGTAGACGCTAAATAGTTGAGAGTGGCTCTTACGGAGTCTGCGGGTAAAAGCATAAAAACTCTGACTTCATGAACATGATTAATGATACTTGAAAAACAAAAGTAGGCCTCCTTTTTTTCTACTGCAATTCAAATATGTTACCTTGTGATGACGGTGAGATAATCACATTTATTGAGACTAGAGAATAATGAATAATTAGAGCAAAGGGCATAAAGTTTGACAGTTATTTTGCAACAGTTTTATAAGCAGATGTGAAATGCACAAAGAATACTAATTTCTATCAACAACCATTTATAGCAGGGGTGCCCATTAAGTAGATCATGAGATACCAGTAGCTTGTGAAGGGTGTGTTTGTAGCTCTTATGGCATAAATGCAACCACCGCCAGCCCTCCCAATATTATGCTTTTGATATAGCTGCCTGTCAACGACAGTGAATGAGCTAAAGAAAAAGAAAAAAATAATGTAGACTCCCGCCAATCATCCGTTGTGAATTTGTTTCTTTGGTTGCCATAGAGGGCAGCCAGTCACATGCCTGTAGTATGTCTCATCATGTATATACAATAGATGGATTCATGCATTTATGCATAACACCAAAAAAGTCAACATATATTTTCTAAATACATAAAGTGGGATGATCATTTGGACTAACGGTAGTCGTTTTAAAATAAGCTCACATGCTTAAAAAGTGTCATTACCCTGGTTTAAATTATGAGAGCAGACTAACTCAATTGACAACGTGACATTTACAGTATGTTCCTCCTACCAAGCATATCCTCAGAAACTGGTGTACGCAGGATATCGCCAGTAAACTCGCAGGCCGTCTTCTTGGCGTCAATGCCAGATGTTCCTTCAAACACCTAAACAGACGCAACATAAAACTTTATCAAGAGACCTTGTCCAAAATGTATTGGTTGGGTTGGCATATGGTGCCTGCAAATAGGCTGCCAGGATGGCCGAGTGGTCTAAGGCGCCGCGTTCAGGACCCAGTCTCCCCAGGAGGCCTGGGTTCGAATCTCGAATTTCCCCATTGTGGGACTAATAAAAGGCAAATTATTATTATTATTATTATATATATTAACCGAAGGTTCAAAGTGTTTTTTTTTTATGTGCTTGATTTCTGCATACATCTTGCTCGTTGTCCAATATCACACTGTAAAAAAATTATCCAAAGTAGGTTAGAAAAAAGTTTCTAAGGAAACAAATATGTACAGTGTTGAAAATGTCATAGTTTTCACTCACTAAGCTATGTGAGAAATGCCCTTGCAGGAAAGCTTTAATGATTAGTTTCTTTTCAGTAAATTGTAAAAGTAACTTATCTTTGGGGAAGAAATGAGAAAAAAGGTGATGTTGATTTACTTTTTAAATTAATAAATTAGCAATGACGGTGGAACCACATCAACTCCAGTAGAGCAAATAATCTTTTTGTTTTAACAAAAATATACAGTATTGCTAAAAGACGGCTGAGCAAACCCAAGTTCTCAAATTTGCTTGTCATACAATTCAGATGTCAATTAACATATAAAATAATATGCCCGTAAAGTTGACTTTTTGTTTGGCTTTAGAAGCACTGTATATTGAAATCAATTCTTTTTTTGTTCATCTCTCCATTGTGAGGTTTGACTTTGAAGTTGAATACTAAACAATAGACAAAAGATTACGATGACAAAGATCGAACAAGTTGGAAAATGAGCAGACAGACACCTACGATGAGGCAGATTAAGTTAAATTATTAAATACAGCAATCCAACTGTGGCAATAGCTCAAATAAATAATAAATGTAAATGAATTGAATAAGTTCGAGAAAAGCCAAACATGTACGGGCCAAAAGTCAAATCAAAATGCATGCTCTCAAATAGTGCTTTATTACAATCTTGCAAATTGGGGGGCAATCCGGCTGCATCTCACCTGAACAACTGCCTTGCTACCAATCACCTCCAGGACTTGACCACTCCTTTTTGTGCCATCAGGCAAGGTCAGATGAACAATTTCAGCATATCTGGGGAACTAGTTTAAGCGGATTGAACACAGTTACAATATAAACAAATTAAGTATTTTATTTTAATAACAAGCACACAGTCGTTACACACGCTGATACATATGTGGCTGAGATTTTTACAAATACAAACATTTAAGAAATAAGTTGATGGATGGATGGAAGTTTTATACTAAATTTAACAATGAGTGTAAATGAATCATTACTGTTGTCATGCGATTAATAGATTCTGATTGTCAACACATAAATACAGCACAAGTGCAGAGGAAGTAGAAAAAAATATATATATCATCCGAATCAAACTAAAGTAGTTTCCTCACCTTGACATTATCCAGAATCACTAAGGGTCCATTCACTCCTGACACTGTAGAATAAGCTGAAAGACAAGACAGTTTCAAAATTGAGTTCAGTTTCTGATGTATTTCATGGCAGTCAACTAGAGGCAATATCATTTTTACTGTCTTCCAATTTTCATTTATGGTTGAAAGCCACCAATCAACTTAGAACCAAGTGCACTTCCTTGTCATAATTGCGGTGAATAATCACAAGCTGACCTTTAACTGTAAAATTCACACAGCTTTCTGTACGACATCATGCTCCTGGTCCAAATGTCAAAAGGCAGGAAAAATGTCATAAAAATGTATGCAATTCACTTGCCCACGAATGGCATTGACAATTACATTGACACAAAGCACGCTCTGACCATCTTCATAAAAGATCTCGAAATAAATGGGTCATCAGTAAAGAAGGTTACAGAACGTTACATGTAAATTATACAATCAGTATAAATACAATCCAAAAGAAAAAGAACACAAATGAAAAAAAAATGGAAAATATTTGCTACACCCATTGATTTCCCTTAATAACAGCTTTGTTGTCAGTTTTTGCATTTAACGGCTCAGAAGAAACAAAATCTCCTGCACTGCTTTTAAGGTGAACATGCTCAGTTTTTTTTCTCCATGTGGTTGTTTTGTATAAATGCAACTGACACAATCATTCAGATGTGAAGGTGGTGACTCTTTGGCAAGTCTTTTGATTCCCAGCACGCAGCACGTCACAAAACACTAACTGTCGTTAATGATTATTTATATTTAAGTATGCTTATGTCACCCAAAGGTGTAAAATGTTTGTCGTAACTGCCACATTAATTTTAAGTTGCACACCGTTAACATGAAGCGGTGACTTGTGTCCAAAACATTAAAATCCCTGTTTGGTCTATTCTTGCAAAGATAAATACAATACCATTTTATTTATGTAGAGCATTTCACAACAGCTGGAGCTGTAACGAAGCGCTTTCCATATGCCGTCATGTAAATTAGCAGGTAATTAGAACACAAATGAAAACACATAAACACATTTACAATAGATAACAGAAGAACAGCAGAACAGTGAGTCTCATATTGAGTCGGAAGCTAAAGAATAAAAATGTCGTCAAACAGGTTTTAAAAATGAACCATGGGAGCTCATTCCATAGGGAAGGACTGGCAACAGAAAAGGCACGATCCCCTCCGAGCCTGCGCCTAGTCCTCGGCACCTGCGTAGGGGTGGAGGAGCTCGGAAAGGTAGGCTGGGTCTAGGCCATTTAAAGAGTTGAAGACGAACAGAAGTATCTTAAACGAACTCTAAAGTGCACTGGGAGCCAGTGAAGAGGCCAAGATCGGGGTTATGTGCTCCATCTTCTGAGAGCCAGTTAAAAGGCAAGCGGCAGCATTTAGGACCAGTTGGAGGCGCTTGAGTGAGGATTGACTGATTCCAATGTAAAAAAGAAAAAAAAGTGCAGCAGTTAAAATCATGTCAACCCTTTCAAAAAAATTGATGCCAATGGTGCATTATATCGCTGGCGTTGGGCCAAAACCGTCACCAAATTTTGGTGAATTTCATCTTTTAAAAATATATATATACACTATTGGTCAGTTCAAAAACATGGGTGTTATCTTTATACAGTATTGAACAGTCTAAAAAAGTGTTGAATATGGCTTGTTTCACGATACAATTCTAATGGTTGAAAAAACGTGCAGATTTTGGGGTCAATCAAGTCGGATTGCGGATGTTACAGACCCAGACCAGCCAGATTCCAATTTTCCATCACCATCACTCTCACCTAACATCGGAACTTCATAGGGGCTGTGGTTACACAAAGGAAATTCAAATGGAAATTAGAGCTCCAAGCAGCTAGGAAGGGTTCTCACAGCCTTAGCCATGTTGGGGTACTGGTATGATTAGGAAACATTTATTATTAATTTTTAAATGGTCCAATAAACCTGTAAGGTACTGATTTATTTGATTTTATATTTTTGTGGCTGGTTTTCACACGTTTAGACCATGAAATTTTTCTTGGCAAACAATGTGTTGCCACAGCAACAGCATTTCACTTAATAAAACGCCTTTTCTGTACTTTCCATCTGAACATCATCATCATTCAATGCCAGCCATTCTATTGTCAGCGATTTCTGAGCCTTTTGACTCACAACCCACAAAATATTGTGTTCTATGATTGTTTTACACAAACTATACACAAAATTTCTGACACCAGAAACAATGGTCAGAATGCACCTTTTTCATTCTATAGCAATCAGTAAACAAAAAGTTTTAAGAAATTCAGCCACTTAGCCCCAAAAACCTGGGGAAAAAAGTACAATTTGGTGGAAACAATTTGCTCAGAGACTTTGATGCAAATATTTTTGCACTAGTGACACCTTTAACATCTGAACAGTGGTTTCATTCTATATATCATTTGTGAATGCTCTTGGAAAAGATGGAAAAACATTTAGCAATGGCTTTTGATTGCAAATTAATCTATTTAGTAAAATAAAAACACAAGAGCAATGCCAAATGATTAGGTTAGTGGCTGTTCATTGATGACCCTGTCATCCTTATCATATTCTCATACAGATCAGTCTTGTACTTTTTTTCCCCCATTAATGACACGCACATAATTGCTGCTCACTGTTGTAACACCGACAGCATTCCGTGAAGGGGCTGGGCGATAATTGGGAAAAATAATAATCACAAATGTTTTGATTATTTAAAACGTGATGAATAAAAATGATTTAATGATTTAAAAAAATTGCAATTTATTCATTTATAGAAACTCAACTATTCAAAACTATCATCATAGACTCATGCTTATTCATCCCTTCACGTTGAACATTTTATTCTTAAACACTCAATTCTTTTAATTACAAAATGACCTTGTGAATATCAGGTGAAATTCAAACCTCTAGCATTTTCCATTCTGCTGCAGTGAATAAGTATTTCCCTTATCGTGTGTGTTTAATATATATATATATATATATATATATATATATATATATATACTATTTTTATCTATATTTTTTGTTGTTGAAATTTTGTTTTCACAAATCTTGGGACTTACTGGGACCATATTTTATGTCATATCATGTGGGAAATGTGTGTTGCTAGAATATGTATGACGTTCTGCATGTTTGCGACTGTGTGGTGGTGCTACATGAGTTCCGGTAGGTGGTTCTTTTTTTTTGGCTCATCTCGCATTTCTTGTTTTCCGCATAGGTTGTGTGAGACTTTGTATGCTTGGTTAGGGATGCTGCAGTTGGTTTTACTCCGGTTGGCTCTGCGCATTTGCTGGTGATGTCCCTGCGCCCTTTTACAGCTTTGTAGTGTGTGACTTTGGTCTTGATCCCAAGTCTTGACCTGGTACAGACCAAGTTTGAAGTCAATCTGATTAAACATCTTAGCCATGGGTGCAAAAGTATGACTCTTGTGAATGTGCAAAAATGGGCCAAAATTTTACATTTGTATATTCATAGCTCACTTTCTGTCCATTTTAGGATACGGCTTGCAATGACTTTTCTGTACACCTCAGGGTGCGACACGTGTCTCCCGTTCAAACGTACAGAGATAGGGGTCAGTTAAACATCTACAGGGAGTGCTACAGAGCCTTTATTTGTAATCATGGATATCAACTTTAAAATATGAATAAAATATTTTTCGGCAGGCCCAATGTGCGTGCAAAGTTTAAGTTTTCATACAGGTTTACAAAAATCTGACCCACAGCAGATGAATAATAGAGCGAAACAAGAAACAAAAAACCAATAATTTCTACAAAAATAAAACGGACCTCACAGCGGTTGCCTAATCATGTAAAACAATCGACCATGACATAATTTGTTAACATAGAAACAAACAATGTGCAATGAGTCAGAGAACGCAGACTGAATGTCATTTTAAGGGTTCATGAATGTTGGGGGACAAGGTGTGGGTGAGTGCCGGTTTTTGAGGCAATTAGCATTCCCACTTTCAGTGGGGCTGTGGGAATCCCTTGTAGTTGAGGCTAAGATGTGAATTTGTAGCTGCACATCACAGCAGCCAATGCTTTGTTGCACTCATTTATTGTTAGAACAGGGGTGCCCCATCTCCATCCTTGCTTCCCCCCCATCCCCCTTCTAGCTGGAAATTTGAATTGTGTAGGAATGCTATGTGCCTCTTTTCTCTGGCACTTGAATGGCCTCTTCAGTATTTCACACCAAGGTGTCCTTCAGGGTGCAAGGTCAGGCTACCAAAACAGCCTCTAGTGGCAGATTAGGACCAATTAACATCTTTGTTCACAAAGGACTTGGCAGTTGAACAGGCTGCATGGTGACCCACACTGCGGTTGCATGCCAAGCCAAGAGACCGCCGCACTTGAGCTGAAGTAGCAAAGAGGGGTGGAGAAAGTTTTCAAACCTAATGGGAATTGTTGCTACTTCACAACTCATGAACATAGTTGATTGAGTAATGGTTATTGCTATGAAGTGCGAGCAAACTACCTTCACTTTTTACTACAGTAGCACACAAAGAAGTGCCATGGTTATGTTTATATTATTTGGGAAAAGTGCAACTCCACATTCAAAAGTTATGCACTCTTGCACACGGGCTTAGTGCCACCAGTCACGGCGCAAGGAATCAAAAGAAATCAAAATCAAAAACACTTGAACAACCGCTGATTTATGTATTTTTTCCCTGCACAAGGATAAGAAGTCATTTATAATTTTTGGCAGACTACAACAAACTAGCTGTTTTTATAATAAACACTCATATTGCAATGAAGGAACAATTTAATAATTAAAAAAATAAAGACGCTTCACAAAAGGTATTGTGAGGGAGGGACAGACAGGAATCTATTTGTAATGTTGCAGAAACCAATATCCCATTCCACTGCAACATAGGCTGTGGAATGCTGTCACTGTGATGAACATCAGATCATATGCACATGTTGGTTAAACGACACTTAAAGATGGGGTGAGCTTCTTGCCACAGGATGTGGTAACATGATCAAGACCAGGACTGCCAAATACGCCGTTGCTAGTCGACTAATCACCAACAGTAGTCCCGATTAGTCGACTAATCGAATCAGATGTACATCGCAGCATTACACAACCAGCAAGCAGCTGCTCTCATATACTAACGATCACTAGCTTAAAGAATATTTAAGGTATGTACAAATGAATGATAAAGACAATTAAGATGATAGTATACTTAACACTGATTAAACTTTGCATCTTGTAGAAGCATTCCTGAAATTTTCATAAATGAGAGAGCAAATTCAATTGAAGGTGATACTAGGTGATCACTGCCGTGCAATCACAAAAGGGGGGTTTGCCTTGTAATTAAGTATTTTTGGTGAAATGCACTTGAATTTTTTGGACTCTGTTGCTCACACAGGTTGGCCATGACACTGCATTACCCACAGTGCTTCTGTTTACATCACATACAACCTGGATTGCCACAACTGCGCATGTGCGTCACAGACAAGACATGGAGATAGAGGGAGAAGCACGAGATGTGACGATTTTGATTGTTGACCAAGTCGACAACTAGGGCTGGGCGATAAACCGAAAATTTACCGTTACCGAAATTAATTACAATGACCCACATCATTTTTCACATGTCGGTAAATTCGGTGTTTAAAAAAAAAAAGAAAGAAAAGTCTTTTCTGTTTGCGGCTATGTTCATGCCCCATTAAGACGCCTTCAGCGTGTGTCGTCACGTGACTCCACCCAGCTGAACAAGAAAGAAAACAGACGACGCGGTGGTAGTTGGCGATTCAAATCCAGAAGCGGCTGACACGGCTGAATCCGAAGAAACGTTAGTTAAAGTTGTTCCTGTTGCGCTTGTCTAAAAAAGAAATTAGACAGACGATGTTTGAGCAAAAGAACACTAATAACAAAGTGCGTCTTAAGCACCCAAAACAGCACTTCCAACCTTTTTTTTTTTTTTCCACCACCCACAACACAACCATGCTGTTGACTTGGAGCTTGCGCTAAAAGTTCAAAGTGAGAAGCAAGGTTCAACAAGTGACAACAGCCCATTAACGGAGGCGACACCATGCGAGAGAACGTCTCAGAGGTGGACGCGATAACCTAGCACATAGCTAAAGATAGAGCTCCGCTAGCTACAGTGAAGCGCAAGTGATTTGAAGTAGCCGGCAAGAGGTACGAAAATATTTGTCGCAAACCGTACTCCACAATATGGACAACATAGGGACGGGAGCTTATACATGTCAAGTATAAATCCACATCCGACTTGTGGTCGAGTCGCAACATGGATCCCTGTTTGAGCCTGACTGTGTGGCGACTGTATTACTCGAGATGGCACATTTTCCTGAAGATGCACACTTGTTTATTTGGCATTGGCATTTCATTGACATTTTTTTCATTTTATTTAGCATTTTGTATACAGGCGACAAGCTCCTTTGCACATGGCATTTTTTATATTTTTTACAAGAGACCTTTACACAAATCTAGGCCTTTGCACATGGCATTACAGCACCTTGGCGCAATCTATTGGCAGGAAAGATTTTGCGAGAGGTACTCCTTTTCTCCTGTTCTTTGTGACATTGTTCAAGTCATGCAAAACAAGCTATTTGGAATGTTTATACAAATTATTTTTGTACTTTTATTTTTCATTGAAAGTAATGTGTACCAGTTGGTCAATAAAAAAAAAAAAGCAGTTAATATGCATTTCCTGCATTCATTTTGATTTTGGTCCACGGGGGAGAATTTATCGTGCACTTATTGTTATTGAGGTAAAATTGCTCAATTTATCGCGATATTGATTTGAGGTC
This sequence comes from Idiotropiscis lumnitzeri, assembly GCF_059441095.1. NCBI lineage: Eukaryota > Metazoa > Chordata > Actinopteri > Syngnathiformes > Syngnathidae > Idiotropiscis > Idiotropiscis lumnitzeri. Next base: position 18,974,409 of record NC_142399.1, on the reverse strand, counting down.
ATATCGCCTAGCCCTATCGACAACCCTAATCCATGAAAAGTCAAAACATTCATTCAACCTTTTCATGTGACAACACGTATCCCTTAAATAGTAACAATCAATTTACAGCAATTGTTCTGGCTGTATGTTTAAAGCAAAAACAGAATACCAAAATTACAATTGCTACATTGATTGGTCAACGTACGTCATTGGTGCCTTGGCTGCCATATTGTATATTCCCTTCATATTGGAAAGGTTTAACAAATACTTTACAAAGTGCGTTGCGTTTGTTTTGGTGGTTCCTCCCATTAGTTAGCTTGCGAATGTCACATGGCCAAACCCAGAAAATAAGTGAGCCCTAAGGCACGGTAATGTAATTTTCAGTCAACAGACAGTGGCAAAACGGCTGCCTCCTGAGATGGACAGAAATCTGGTGATTCCCCCCCACAAACCCAAAATTAATCAGAATGCTGTGTTTAGACTATTGGAGGCGCATAGAACATATCGTAAAGAAAATGTTTGACTTGACTTCCCCTTTAAGGCCGGTCGGCAACAAAGATTTTTCAAATCTTTCAAAATAGTTTTTCATCAGTGAGGATCTCCAATGGACTATATGCATGGCAACTAATGACGTATTTCTGGAGGAAAGGTTTGGTGGCCTACGAGCTTCCAGTTTCCATTTATTGCAACGTACCGGGACATCATCTGCAGGAAAACTAACGTCATTGTTTAAAATAGAGTTAATGTGGGTTGTTGCTATAGGTGCATTCAATAGCTCAGAAGTTGTTTTTTTTTTTTTTTTTACCTTTTATAAACATTTTTACCAGTGAGCCAGTACTGCAGAGGAGATATAAAGTTTGTACATGCAACAACATGGAATTGATTAAGATTGTCTGTTCGTCTTTTTTTTTGTTTCTCAATGCTCGACTCCCCCGCGAGTCACTGCGCTGTGTCACACCCTCTCTCCCTCGTCGTCTATGCAAGGAACCCGGCTATACCAAGGCGTTGATGTTGGTCGCTCCGTCACAAAGCTTCACGGGAACATTAATCCTGATCCTGCTGTAAATCGTATATGCTTGTCATTATTATTACTTTATCAGGGGTTTTATTTTTTTAACAATCTCAATTTTGTTGCGTCTGCACCATAGAATGTCACATTAAAGGCTTTCTATTCTGTGTTTTGTTTTTGTGCGCCCTAAACAAAGTTGGGTTGAGTGTGTCAAAATAAGCCATGCAAGTCTATGTTGACAGTCACTACTATGAAAGCGCAAACGGATCATTAAATGAGACATGGTGCTTTGATCGCTTCGCTGACACTGACTATAAAAGAGTAGCCATTTATGATAACATCATTTCAGCAGACTGCAATATTTTAAAGCACTATATTTTAAAGCATTTGATGCCAATGCTATGCGTTAGACTAGTGACGGGAAGTTGGCACGCCTCCGTACTTTAAATGTAGAAATGATGCATGTAGAGCAGGGGTGTCAAGATCCAGTCCTGGAGGGCCGCTTTCCTGCATGCTTTCAATCTCTCCCGGCTGCAACCCACCTGATTCAAATGATCAGCTCATCAGCAAGCTCTGAAGAAGCCTGATAAGTATCCTGCTCATTTGAATCAGGTGGGTTGCAGCTGGGAGAGATGGAAAACATGCAGGACACCGGCCCTCGAGGACTGGAGTTTGACACCCCTGATGTAGAGAGTCCGTTCAGTTTGGTTGCATCTCTTTATAGATTGGCATGAATGAAGATTAATCCCCAAAAATGGCATGCAGGCCCAAGACAAAACATTACCTTAAACCAGGGGTGGGCAAACCTTTTGATTGGTGGGCCACAATGGGTTCTAAAATTTGACACAGGGGCCGGACCAGGAGCAGATGGATGGAGTGTTTTTGTAACCTACCTCATCGTAGAAAAAAAATAAATTTAATTTGAAATGAAAGTGAACAAAAGCATTACAACAAAATATCTGTCTTTGACACACCACAGTATTTAGAAAATAAAACATTAACAAGGTTTATTCATTTCATTTTTTTCAAGTTCGGCGGACCGGATTAATTCGTTTAGTGGGCCGCATGTGGCCCCCATGCCTTAGTTTGCCCACACCTGCCTTAAACAGATGAAATTGTATGTTTTGGAGCAGATGCTTTCTTTTCCTCAAATTTAAACAATTTAATTTTTTTGGTGTCTTCCTGCACGCATTAGATTTTAGATTGTTATCCCTCTCTCAATCCCTTTGGAGACTATTTCTGATTCACTTGCAGAAGTTTTGAGGTCTTTCTTTGAAGCTTTCAATATGTTTCTGTCATTAAATGTTGTTTTATCTTTTATCTACCCATTTGTTAATAGCTACACCAGTCGATTCTTCTTCAGGGCCTGCCAAATAGTTGTACTGGCTAAGGCCAATATTCGTGCAAAGGCTTTGATTTTTTTTTCCATTCGTCTTTCTGCTTTCGCCTAATTGGGTTTTCACCCACTGACAGCTATCTTTTTATGTTGTTTACATTTCAAGCATAAATGCAGAGAATATAAATAAACCTTTTTATCTTGACAATTGACATGTTCATCTTTTGGTGTCAAAGCCAAATATTTTCAGTATAAAGCAAAAATAGCTGCACTGTTTCAATACTTTTGGAGGGAAGTACAACATGATGGCTATGTTGAATGTGAAAACGCATATTTGAGTCAAATGTCTTAATATTTAATTCACCTCTTTGGCAGGCTGTTCCTGGATCTGCTATTAAGATGCTGCAGATGCACAGATTGCCAAGAGGATTCTATATAATTATGTGGACCAATTTCCTCAGCATTATCATCATTATCACCTGTCAGTAAATACTGTAGCTGTATGAATGTCTTTTGAAATTTTCTGGCAATTTGCAGGTTCTAAGTGTGGTTATTATTTCCTTAAAAACAAACATGGCTTACATAGCATTTGTAGAAAGAAAGGGTCAGCTATTAAGTAACAATGCTTGAAATTTTAAAGGACTTTCCATTAAAGCATTTTCTGTCCCTAGTGTTGTCAAGAAAAATATCCCTGGACAGTTTTGCAATTTTTCAAAAACTGGGCACTTGACCCTCCAGCCGCGACCTAAGTACCCTTTCGGTCTCGACCCACTAGCCTCATTTATAAAAATTCTTGAACCCTGAGTGGTCATAGAAGCTTCTTGTTGGTGCGCTTATGGGGCGATTTACATATGTTCAGAGTAGTCGACAAATCATGAATACTGCTGGTTGTTAGCTTTTATGCTCTACTAGCAAAATAATCGTTTGTGGCAGCTGTAGACCCCATTAACAAGTAGTGTTTTCAAAGAGGAGGCGCTAAGCGCTAAAGCAAAACTCAGAGTCGAGAAAGACCCAAAATAAGTACTCCAATGTACGCTTGACTTTTGACAGAAGTTTGACTCCAACCGTGTTAGGGTGGAGGGCCAACAGCTATGAAAAGAAATGTTAAATAACAATCAGTACTTGATTAGATAGAAATTTATTAAAACTTAGCAGACGCTCTCGGACCGCGAATCGAGATTTAAATTTCAATCAAAGATAATCATGATTATTTTTTTCCACAATCATCCGGCCCTAATCTAATGCATTTTGTATTGATATTGATCATGTGACTCTTGCGACACAGACCTACGTGACCTAGATGTTAGTACGTAAGATTCTTTGATTACTGGAATGGGATCTGACTACCACCATGCTAACTACTATCTAGCATTGAGGCTAATGTTAAGCAAAGCTGATTTACTTGAACTAAGTGTGCTATATAAATAAAGTTTTATTGTATTGTATTGTATTGCAACAGCTTCAGTTCAATTTCTGCTTGTCCTTGCACACAGTTTCCAACCTGTCTGAGGAGCCGCCCCAGCAAGACAGGGGAGGGGCCGTGACAGTATCCCCCTACATTAAGGGGCATATACAAACCTAAATCTGAATTGCACAAACTTGTAACTTTCCAGGCCTTTGTCTGACCTCAAAAACTTAGCTGTGTAGTGAGAGGGAAACTCACCAAGAGATATCAGGGTAATGACTTTAGAGTAGAGATGGACCAATATGTGGGCCAATACTGATTATTAGTAGTGAAGCAGCCAGATAATTGAAATTTAGAGCCAATATTTATTTTCAGTAAAAGATAAATTATTGGCATTAAAATAAAAAGTTTCCAGATTAGCAAAATGTTCAAGTTTTGACATATTGGTTTTAAAATTCTGACTAAAAAGGTCAGGGCACGGCCAGCATCATCACCATTTCAAGTTGAATGAAAACTTCAGAAAATAGCTCTCTATGCTGTAGCTTTGTACACTAAATAAAGTTTTCTCAACATTTCAAATTAAATTAAATAAATTAAATTTTAAACTTTGACTTGTCTTCATTTTAATTTCAAATAAAAATGAAAAAAGGTGTTTCCCACGGTCGGAAAGTTAGAAAGTTAACTGAAATTTTTAATGAATTGTTCCATGAAAGTTAACCCCGTTTTTAAATTGAAATTTATTGGCCTTCAGATTTCTTTAAAAAAAAAAGAATTTTTTTTTTTTTTTTTAAGTCAAAATGTCAAAGATTGGCGTCCATAAGCAGCCTGGCCAATCATTGGTCTATCCCAACATTTACCAAAGATTCAGTTCTAAATTTTACAAACAGGTTACACTGCAATTATCAATCCTGTAAACACACCATTTGATGTTATAACAAAAGCAATGAATAACCCCAAGTTGAAACAAGACAATTTATAATCACCACTGTCAAAAGTGACTAAACAGCTACAGGGAAGTTCAGTAATGGAATAGGGGATTTCTTTAGACAAGTAACAAGTAGACTGTTCATGTGGATTGCTTCCTGTTCTTGCTGACAGAAATAAGACAGACAGATTCCTACAAAAGAGGCCTTTTTCCTCATTCCTGAAAAGCACGTTGCTGGAGGCTAATTAGAATATAAATTAGGTAACTTTTATAGAATTAGAGATTTTATAGAAATGACTTTTGGTCATGACAGATGAGGCTTTAAATAATCACTACATTATTAGCACTAATTAAATCATCACAAAAGCCGCACCGTGCCTTGCTCTATGCCTTTTCATTGCACTTCATGTAAGAATGCACCACTAAAACAAAGGGCACCATTTCATGGACTAATAGCTTTTGTCCCGTTTGACACAAGAGAGACAAAGACCTCCAGAAAGAAAAGACAGTATGATGAAAAAATGACTCCATTTGTTTATTTTGTTGTTCTATCTCAGAATGGCTTTAAACGTTTGCATCTCAAAGAGCTATGACAAGTCAAGAAAAATGTCACAAAAAGCATCTCAATGTTGATCTTATGAACCGTTTGACACATGCCCACATGTCAGTGTCGAAGTATTGAAATTTTTCATTTCACATTTACATAATTTGCTGAAGAGTAGCAGGCTGAACCATTTCTTATTTTTGGCTGCCAATCACAACAGATGCAGTGCCATTTATTCAAACATTGTATTTGGTGTACAAGTTGATGACATGGTTTGATGGAGTTTATACTTGTGGTACTGTATTAGAACAAGTCTATGTTGTTAAAACGTTTTTATTTTGTTTATTGCTTTAAAGCCACAACAGTTGCCAAATAAAATGTTTTTATTCTTGGCTTATTTTGGAGCAATGAGAATTGACCACTTCCTCTGTTTATAATGCATAATACTTAGCAGTCGAAGAGAAAGTATTTGCCATTGGGTGGAAACCTTCTATGCCTACATTGAACTAAAATGGACTAAAAACTTCGAGTTTTCATCAAATAAATATACGAAAACTAGACTAAAACTTTTTTGGGGCATTTTCGCTGACTAAAACTAGATTAAAACCTTTTTGAGTTTCCGTCGACTAAAACTAGACTAAAAGTATCATAAATAGGAGTGACTAAATGTGATGAAAACTAAAAAGCATTTTCGTCCAAATGACTAAGACTAAATGTAAAATGCCTGCCAAAAATAACACTGCTTTGGCACAATGGTGATCTATTTTCTTTTGAAATAAGACGTTTGGTGGCTTAAGCGGTTTATAATCATTTGGTGGCCCGTAAAAAGACTAAAACTCCGCCTTTCCCGATGTGGCTGCAGCGTCGACGCCTTGGCCAAGGCGGCTGCTCATAATGTGGCTCATTCCCAGAAACGCTTGTCGGTTGTTGGTAACTTAAAAAATAAACGAAAGAGAGGAGCTTCTACGGCGGAGGGGAAGCCGCTTGGAGCACGCCTTCATCGTACACGCAGGTGTGTGCGGGCACACGGAGGTAGAAAAATATCACAACAGTGTAGCTGGAGCAGCGGAGGCCGGCTCCTCGGCTGAGGAGACCGGACATCGCTTCTCATTCCCGGAAATGCTTGGCGGGTGTCCCGCTGGCTGCTCGGGAAAGTAGACGTGTGTCTTGTCTGCAGGGGTGGTACGGGGTTCCGTGTATAAATTTGAGGAGGCCAATAATTTTCCTGGATCGGTCTGAGGTGGTTCTTGGAGAGCAGGAATTAGCTGGAATGCTGAAAAGATGGGTGAATGGCCGAAACACTACTTTGGCGGTGTTTTTGCTGAGGAATTAGCTTTTTAACATGGCTAAAAGCTAACAAAAAGAAATTGGAATGTTACAGACCGCAGACCTGAGGCAACGGCAGGTGCGTAAAGGTGGAGGTTGTTGAACAACATCGCGCTGAAACGCCAGCGAATTAAGCGAAGCGGGACGCTCAAACAGATTTAGATAAGGAGCCAGCGGGTCCCACAAGGGCCACTGGGACCAAACATAACTTCTGTTTTCTTTTCATCGAAATTCAGCACCCTCCAGGTCTTGAGTTAATCCAGACAAGACAAAAGTGTTTTCAATGAGAAAGTGGACCAAGGCTCGGGTTGAGCTTTTGACTGCAGTTTTTAATGGAGCCATCGAATCTAACAGAGCACGGTAGCATGGGTGCAACCAAGAGGTGAGTTCCTCTGTGTTTGAAGAGGGAATACAAACTCATCAAAGGTATCAGTGAAACAACCAGCAGTTAGGGGGTTGAAAATCCGGCGGCGACACTCCGAAGCATCAGATTTAACAGCAGCACAGGAAAAGAAGACATAAAATATGAAGAATGCAAAAGTGTCTTGAAGTCAATGGGTGACAGGTAGGGTGTGCACCAATCAATTCAGCCGGTATTGGTATCAATGCCGAGCTCTTTAATTTTGGGAAATCAGTAATCGGACGATCACTTAAATTAAAAATCTTCTCCACCGATCTTACCTCCCTCTGCAGAGGAATGCCTTTTCGTGTCACGCCAACCTTTCATTATTATTTGAGAGAATTACTTTATGTGCAGTCAAACAAAAAAACTCTTTTGTATTGTTTCAAATATATTTTTCAATGTTTTAGAATAAGAAAAGATTGGGACATGAAAGGTGTATGGTTATGTGAGTGAGTTTCCAGATCAGGGATCAGTGATTGGCCAGAAAATTGAGATTGGTGAACGCCACGTCGCAGGCTTGCTGCAGTTATTGGAAGTAACAATTTAATAACATTCGTTCCAATATTTTTGTGTACTTTTAAAGTGGGTTGCTTCAAACCAAAGGTTATGAGTCCTGAGTTGTTTAACACATGTAGATAAATATTAGGGCTGTGACGATAATTCGATATCGATATGTATCACAATAGGTGGGGTGAGTGAGTGATATCAATAGAAAATGGTATCGATAAATTGCCCTACTCGTCACAAACTCTCTCCCATTGAGGAAATATAACCGGAGGCTTACGCATGGAGCTCTAGTACACAAGACCTCCGTCGCAAGGGAAGCGGGCGTACGTACAGTGAAGCTGCTAACAAGCACCCTCCGCGGACACGCACTGGACAAAACGGCCCGTAGCACCAGAATTTTTCCGTCTCAATGGAGGCCGGCGTGTGTTGTACATTTTAAAATAAAAGTAATCGGAATTCAGCCCTTTTTGTTTCATTTTCAATAGTTGTTGTAAATTCCTCATTACTGCTCTGTTTATACAGGTATTGGTTTGCTGTTTAATTTGCGTATTTAACAACAGGCATGTTTTCGGGCAGTTAATGGGTCCTTGTATTTATGTTAATTTATGTCGGGCATATTGTTGGACAGCTAAGCGGCCCTAAGAGAGACGTATCGAGTCCGTTAGCTCGGATGCTCGATTGCTACACTTTTCGTCGTCGTGTATGCTCCAGAATGTGAGTTATTGAGCTCTGTTGAATTGATTGGAGTAAAATTAAAGCTACGTTGTTCTCTATCCCTAAGTCCGGTCACGCTCATGTGAACCTCCCCAAATTCACATACAGTCCCAGCTATATATAACAACTGAAATGTATTTGTTCTTATATAATCCTGGAATACTGATAACTGTGACAAACAAAGTCACTACAATCAGGGAAAAAAAGCTTTCATGTAATTTCATTTGTAAAAAAAAAAATACAAGGCAGTATATTGGAACATTTCTTCAAGAAAGGTAAATGAGGCCTTCAACAACAGCTACTCAACTTTAGCAGAATGCAAGTAAACTCCACCAGCTAGTTATAAATACTGCGACCAGATCATGGGCTGGAATAGTTTAGAAATATGCTTTGCAGAAAGAGGCTTGCCAACAGAGTTAGAGCATTTCAGCTGCAGAATGTTTAGACGTAAGTACAAGGGCTACATCACAAAATACCCTTGTCCTGACAGCAAGATGGGCCAAGGTCCATTAAGTAATTTTCTTTTTGTTCTCGAAGAAGCTTTTAGTCCATACTTGCCTCTCTGACACTCGCATAAAGGTACAAAAAAATGTTTCTGGTGTTCTGTTCAACAAAAAGAAAGCAATCCTGGTTTAAAAAAAATGTAAATAAATAAATCTGACCTACAACATCCATATCGGTAATCAATCATATGAAGAATCAAACTAAATAAACCACTAGGCCAAACATGAAAACAAAAAAAGAAAAAAAAACAACATCAAAAACAAAACCAGTCTCAAGCCAAACAGCATCGGTATGCACCTATCCAATAAAAGCTGGTCCAACACATTGGGTATCATATTCAAGGACGGTACATACTAAAGAGGAATGATTCAATTCGGTTTGATTCAGTGCGACTACCATTCAATTAGTCCACGTCCTCTGCCTGGAAATTATATGGGATTGACAAAACAGAATAACATTGTAAAATGTGTCACAACAGTTGCTGTCAAGAGCAATTCATGGACGAATCTTTTCCGCCATTCACCATATAGATCACAAGGAAAACTTTGCAACTCTGTGAGCATGCTAAAGAAAAGCGAAAAAAAGCTGTGCAACACACGCAGAAAAGCCTTGCTGAGTTGAGCAAACACACACTGAACCATTGATAAGCAATTAGTGCTGAGACATCACTAATGCCGCCATCACTGTAACATTACTTTATGCGAGCAAGTTAAACCTACACAGGATGTTTGATATTCACTAAACATTCAGGTTACATACTGATAGTCCCCATAACGACATTTGCAACTATATCACTTGTAAAATATGTTGGACAATTTCAGAGACTGACTGTCAAAAGATCTCCACATTGCTGTCAACTTTACCGCTTAAACTCTTTCCATATTCAAGCAAGTACATTACATATCACTGGAATCAGGCAGAATCCTTATACCTCTAAAATATCCACTTATCATGAGACCACATAATTAATCTGTAAGGTTAAAAAAATAGCTGATATCTCCTTGGTATCCACTATCCAGACTTTAGGGTCAATCAGTGCAACCACAACAGTATTTGTATTGAAAAAACGATATCAGTACGCAGTGCTACGAAGACAAACACTTCTCACTTTAAGCCTACAGCATGGCGTTCCCAGTACCCTCTTGTGTTTTATTTGTGATACTCATATGACTCCCTCAGAAATGTGGGTACCTCCACAAATAAATACATTATTTAAAAAATGATAGAGCATTTTTTTTTCTCCGGTTTACGGGCATGTGGGCTGTCATTTAGACAGGTCAGGAAGCTGCATACATAGTCGTAATATAGCATGCCACCAATGCAAAGGCTAACTTTACAATGAAAGCTTAACAAATAATGTATTGATGCCAATGCGATTAGCCTTATTAAGCTTTTATTTTGAAGTCAGGCTACGTGGTGGCGAGGCCGCTTGCTTGACTTGTCTCATCGTATTTCAGCTTGCCTTATCCAAATTTTTATTGCCATTTCATACTTGCGACCAAAACAACGCCATCCTGAAAACAAATTTGATTGCTCATTTAGGACACGAGGAACCTGCAACTTAATTGAATAATGTTTCATGACGTGCATGAGACATGAGGTGCATTCAAATACAGTTGGACATTTCATACTCAGACAGAAAAAAAAATATTTTTATTAAATTTAATTCATTTATATATGTATCTATTTATTTGTCATCCATTATATACTTAGTTATTTATTAATTAATTAACTTAATGGAAGCAGTCAAATAAGGGGAGCACCGACACTTCCTACAGCTCCAGTTGCTGTGAAATGCGCAATGTAAATAAAGTTGTATTGTCTTGTATTTTTCCCGTTAAAGCACTGATACCTGGAACTATCTTCCATTGGATGAAGAGTTTCTTCTGACACTTGTGGAAGCACTCAAAAATGACAAGAAAAGTCTACAAGAACAACTGAAATGTATTTGTTGTTAATAAGAGGCAATTTAAATGTCGGTATATGCTGTATCTTACTGTATATATCATATAAGAAATAAGAAATTGGGGTTGGCTTGATCTAGTCACCGGACTTCAACCTCAGGAAGCACATTTAGGATACAACTGCTGAGGTGGTGAACCAGGCCCAATTTATCAACGTTCATCTCAGCTCTAAATATATGTCAGTTTTCATTTTATTTTGTCAATCCCCATCCACATAAAATATTACACGTTGAGGTGTACAGTACGCTTCTAATAAGCTTCGCATTAATTTAGCCGCTACCTCAAGTGATTTTAAACAGAAAGTCACGTGACCTTGCGCTCTGGAAACTGCAACTCTCGTGATCGTGTCACATGACAACTCTTCGTCATCATTCGGTCTTCACAAAATAACGACGTTCCCCGTGTATCACCGACGATGTGCTAATGTTGTAACATTTTGACAGAAAAGGTACAATGCAAGCAACATTTTAACACCATCAATCGAAATAGCAAATGAACTCTCAAGGGGTGGCTTAAGTGTAACACCGGAGGCTTACAGCTAAGACAGAACCTTAACTCACAGGCCAAAAACCATAGTGCAGTAGTTACAACATCATGGAAATATTAATACTACATTATCAAATCTGAATACAGTGACTTTGGTGAACAATGTCAATTCATTGAATAGTACCCGCGACGAATACAGGATGCCAAAATAAAGCACGTTAGCCACCCCTTAGCAGTAGTTTGCAATGTAGCTTAGCCAATATATGCTACAGATATGAATGACACGAATCCCAACATTGCCAACAACAAACACACGCGCACGCACGAAACAAATATACCCAAAATGGTCGTGTATTATTTAGAATTTGTTTTGCTGCCTGCAACATCATAGCTGTCACTTTTAATTCATTTAATTATCATTTCAATGTACAGATATTACAATGCAGCAGTATGCAACACACAAAGCTTAATGCAATCCACTCTTAACGTCATTATTATAATAACGTCTGTAGAGAAGATTAAATATTTGCTTTCTTCGGTATATCTGCAAATGTAGCGTGACATCCGCGTTAGCCTGTAGCCACAATAGCAGCTAAGTAGCATCTAGAAGTAGTCAATGTGCGTACTTAGCCTTGGTTGAGAGATGTAATTTCTGGTCACAGCTTGAGTGTGCGTCCTCGCTGCTGCTGCCAGGCCGTTGTCCATCGCCCTGTTTGCCACCAATGTTGCCATTGCTGGTTAAATGTACGGTAAATCGAGAAAGGGAACTGTGTTCGACGAGCTTAGCTAAACTGGTGCTGCACAGCAGATGACAGTGGAGTGCTGGTCATATGACTGACTAGGCGGATGATGGTTTGACATACGAGTGAGTGGCCACTGTTTACGCGCGTCACTGAATCCGAATGAGAATTTACGATGCGGTTCGTTTCTTTATGTGTTTAATAGTAAAAAATCAAAATCACTCAGACAATGCCTCCATAATTCGACAGAAGCGGTGATCATGGTCTTTTTCCCTCTTTTAGAACAGTCATCCTTTACTTGTTAGTAACTCATGTCATGTTGACTACAGGGTGACAAAATTAAATTGGTATTCAATATACTCTAACTAGTATTGATACAATCTCATGGTAAATATTCACATTCCTCAGTCTCGCTTCCTCAACCGCCAACCCAATTGTGTAAATACAATTCAATACAATACAACCTTATTTATATCAAGCATTTGTGACAACAGCTGTAACAAAACTCTTTCCATTTGGTGTAATATAAATTAGAAGGAAATTAGAACACTAATTAAACTAAAACACTCAAACAAATAACCACATAGTCAATAGATACCAGAAGAACAGCAGAACAGCGACAGTCTCATGTTGAGTCGGAAGCTAAAGAATAAAAATGTGTCTTCAAACGGTTTTTAAAAGTGGACAGAGAGCGGGCTTGCCGAAAATTCAATGGTAGGTCATTTCATAGGGAAGGACAGGCAACAGAAAAGGCACAATCCCCCCCATTTGGCCCGCAGACCTGAGGCAGCGGGCAGGTATGTCGGGGTGGAGGAGCTTGGAGCAGTACACTGGGGCGAGTCCATTTAAAGATTTGAAGACGAACAGAAGTATCTTAAAGCGAACTCTAAAGTGCACTGGGAGCCAGTGAAGAGAGGCCAGCCAAGATTGGGGTTATGTGATCCGTCTTCCGAGCGCCTGTTTAAAGACGACCAGCAGCATTTTGCACCAGTTGAAGGCACTTGTGGGAGGACTGGCTGACTCCAAAGTAAAGTGCATTACCACCGAGATGTAACGAAGGTATGGATTACTCTTTCTAATGTCTACAGAACTGTAATTGTACATAGACAGAAGCAAACACAGTCAATCCATTTTACATCCTGCTTTCAAGGATTAATTTAGCTTGAGTCATTACCAGCTGATTTTGAGCAGAAGTATAATAGTATAAAAAAGTATAATTAAAGTAACAAGTAAAAGTATAATAATCTCTCTCTCTCTCTCTCTCTCTCTCTCTATATATATATATATATATATATATATATATATATATAATGGCGGAATGGTAGCCCGACTGGTTAGCACGATGGCCTGACAATACGTAGGTCGTGGGTTTTGCTCCTGCCTTCCTGTGTGGAGTTTGCATGTTCTCCCCATCCGGTTTCCTTCCACATTCCAAGAACATGCATGGCAGGTTGATTGGACACTCTAAATTGCCCCTAGATATGAGTGTGAGTGCGGCTGGTTGTTCGTCTATGTGTTCGCTGCGATTGGCTGACAACCAACTCGGGGTGTACCCCGCCTACTGCCCGAAAACAGCTGGGATAGGCTCCAGCACCCCAATATATATATTTATTTGTCAAAATTAAAGCATTAACTCAGGTGATTAATCCAAATTCATTATTTTAACTCAATTAACCCAGTTTGATTTACTTCAAAAAATAATTTGCATACTTTGCCAATATTATATGCCATATTAGCTGTACATCTTTAGCAAGTCTCAGAACAAAACACTGTGTTTAAGTTACCGCTGGGCCTTGCAAACCAACACTGCTGGAGTGTGGCGCTTGTGGGCAGTTTTAAACTTTTGAGGACCCGTTGTTCAGACGATTTAAGAGATATGTTTTTGAATGCGGGAAGAAACTGCAATTTCTGGAGAAAACCCATGCATGCATAGTGACACACCAACTCAAATGTTTGGGAAGGAAGGCAGTCTCCAAGTAACCATTTCAACGATTGGTGATCTCCCTGGCCAACTTTACATCATATAAACATATTTTGTGCGATTCAACCGCTTGCATGGATGCCAACAATTTAGTTTCTTCTTCCGTCACATCAAGGACTGGGCCTCTCACCGGACGGATAATTTTAAAGGGGGTGGGAGGAACTGCTTTGATTGAATCACGTTGAGTATTCACGCCAGCAACGGCGCAAAATTCCCATTTTAACTGCCAAGCTTCATGCATCTGCAAAAATACCAAAACTTTGTCTAGCCTGCCTTGATGCAGAGTTGGACAATTTGGCTCGCTAGACTTGCACTGCACACGGAAACAGGGCCTACAGAATGTGCTGAGATTTGAATAGGTACCTCTGTAAGTCAGACATACTATCCACTTGTGTGCTGCCATTCAATAACAGTCAATATATAAACTGCATTACGTCAGTTGTTGAAATTCCTACAACTGCACAATGTACATTTACATTACTATACAATATATGGTATACCTGGAGGTTATTACCTTTGTTTCCATTAATCTGATTGTATTGCATCATTTTATGGTATTCATATCTTAACTTGTGCACTGATGGGCGTTTTTAATGATTTTGTTTTAAATTATTTCATTCTGCATTTGTTATTGGTCACATTATGTAATTTTAGGCACATTTTACATTCTCTGCCTGTACAATAGCTTGTAAGTGTTTGTTTGAAGATGATATTTGAACCATGGCCCCTACCCAACTAGCACATCTGCAGTCACACATCACATACAGACATGCATCGATTAGTTGGTGGGAGAAAAAGCACTAGAAAACTGAAGAGGTAAGCACTGCCAGGTTGAGCCTGATGGTAGTCTCTTAAGAGCTCATTCAAACGTTTCAGGTTGGATACAAAAAAATAGAAAATTAATGCAACTGAAGGACATCTGCCTACACAAGCTTTGCCCTCATTTTATAAATACCTGTTGTCTCCCCTTTTTTATGATGAGTTCAAAAGGATTTGATCACCTCTGCTGTGTAAACTATATTTCATATTCGCACTTCAGAAGTTCAGCACTGTTCTTACACAAATGGCTTCAATTAGGGCTTCTTAATCGATTTATTTGATCTTTTTTTAACTAATCGCACATCCTTTCATCCATCCTTTTTGTACCGCTTATCCGGGGTCAGGTGGTGGGAGCAGCAGTTTTAGGGATGTACAGGTTTCAAGGTGTTCCCAGACCAGACAGTAGACATGGTCTCTCCAGCGTGTCCTGGGCCGATCCCTGGGTCTCCTGCCACTAATACATGCCTGGAACACCTCTCCAGTGAGGTGTCCAAGAGGCATCCTTAGTAACCAGATGTCTGAGCCACCTCATCTGGCTCAACTCAACAGTGAAGAGCGATGACTCAACTCTGATCCCCTCTCGATTGACCAAGCTTCTCACTCAACTCTAGGACGGGAGCCCAGACACCATGTGGAGGAAATTAATTTTGGCAAATTTCATTCTTTTGGTCACTACCCACACCTCGTGACCCTTGGTGAGAGTAGGAATGTAGATGGACTAGTAAGTTGAGAGCATTGTCTTTTGGCTCAGCTCTTACTTCACCGCGAAAGACTGATAGAGAGTCGGCATCACAGCCGATCCAGCACCAATCTGCCTGTCGATCTTGGGCTCCATCCTGCCCTCACTTGTGAACAAGATACCAAAATGCCTGAACTCTCCATTTTGGGCAGGCTCTCATCCTCGACCCAAAGAGGGCACTCCCCCCTTTTCCGACGAAGGATTCATAGGATTCGCTGCCCAGCTCACAAGGTACCACGTTGCATTTTTGGTCTTTGCCCTGGTGGGCCCCTTGGGTGCAGACTCAGTTACTCTGCGCTCATCAGTGAACCCCACCTCCAGGACTGACTCCAGTGGGGGGGTCCAAGTGACCCGCGTCCAGGCAAGTGAGAATGTGATCCAACATTGTGACTCATCATTGTCTAGTCACTCACCTTGGACCTGTTTGAAATGGGTGACTCTGCCAAGGAAATAGTGACCGAGACAACTTTGCTCGTAGGATCATTCGGACACTCAAACCGCTCCACCATGGTAGGGTGACAACACTCGGAGGGGAACTAATTGCAAAATTATCTGTAATTAATCCTGATTAATTGCATTTTTATACTTCTACTACTTCCGGTGTTGCACCAGGGAGAGATGGAAAACGTGCAAGACACCGGCCCTCGGGGAACAGGATTGAAGACCCCTGATTTAGCGGGAGGGCATTCCAAATAGAGGGGCCAGCAACAAAAAAGGCTCAATCCTCTCTGTGCCTTCACTTAGTAATTGGTAACTCCAACAGTGTCTGAGGCATAAGGCTGGAGGATTTCAGCGAGGTAAGGAGGATTGAGACTATTTAAAGATTGAAAAGTCGGACCCTTACAATTGGACAAAGACATGTAAAGAAGTAATCATCTTGGAAAGGTGCATATATTTGAATTTATTCAACATGTTCACAATGTCCCAAACAAGCTAACAAACAAACTTATTTTCATCTGGTTTAGGATTGTATTTATCTTCATTGCCTCCACAAGCACAGACAGCTCCCATCACTGTGCACAGGAGAAATCTTGGTTCGAAGTCCACCTGCTCACTCTGTATAAAGATGATGCTGTATTCATTTTTAGTTCTACAGAAAAATAATTAACAAAAATTACCTTTGTTACTAAATGTGTTGTTTTTGTCATGTTTAGAGACACTAACTCGGGTGTCAGATTTTAAATACAATGCGTGTGAGTGATGAAAGCCTTCGGATACACAGAGATGGATTTCGTTGGACCGGAAATGGGGACGGAAGCCAGAGGAAAAGAAACTAAGGTCTAAGCGAGGATGGAATTTGGACAAGGACTCATAAACTCCCAGTTCACTGACAGAAATACACACCTGTCTTCCATGCGTATATAATCCACTTCAGACTGATTGTGAAATGTCACCATAGTGGCCGGGCCCATCCACCAAGATGCGATATATAAAAATAATATAGCCATCTATCCATTATCTGTACTGCTTCTCCTCACTCGGGTCGCGGGGAGTTCTGGAGGCTATCCCAGTTGTCTTCGGGCAGTAGGCGGGGTACACCCTGAACTGATTGCCAGCCAATCAGAGGGCACACATAGACGAACAACCTCCTTCGCTCACACTCATACCTAGGGGCAATTTAGAGTGTCCAATCAACCTGCTATGTATGTTGTTGGAATGTGGGAGGAAACCGGAGTACCCAGGGAAAACCCACACAGGCGCGGGGAGAACATGCAAACTCCACACAGGCAGGCCGGAGCTGGAATCGAACCCTCGACCTATGCTGTGAGGTCATCGTGCTAACCAGTTGCCCACTGTGCTGTCAATATATAATATATTTAAAAATAATATATAATTTATGTTGTGAAATACTAATGTAAAAATACTAATACTAAAATGGGTGGCACGGTGGCCCGACTGGTTAGCATGTTGGCCTCACAGTGCAGAGGTCGTGGAAACCCGCCCCGGCCTTCCTGTGTGGAGTTTGCTTGTTTTTCCCCGTGCCTGCGTGGGCTTTCTTCGGGTACTACGGGTTTCTCCCACATTCCAAAATCATGCATGGCAGGTTGATTGGACACTCTAAATTGCCCCTAGGTATGAGTGTGAGTGCGGATGGTTGTTCGTCTCTGTGTGCCCTGCAATTGGCTGGCAACCAGTTCATCGTGTCCCACGCCTACTGCCCGAAGATAGCTGTGATAGGCTCCAGCACCCCCGCGACCCTAGTGAGGAGAAGCGGTACAGATAATGGATGGATGAAATACTATTGTTGAGTTGTTTATCACTAAAATATTAAAAATATAACAAAACCATTATATCATTTTTGTTTGCTGGATTATGCGTCTTATCTGCAACAGCCAGTCACAGCCTCACTGAAAATAATGCTAACAGGCAAACAAGACAGTGGAAAAAAAATCAAATATACCAAGGTTAAAAAAAATAAAAAAAATCAAAGCAAATACAGATCGATACGGAGCCTCTAAAGTGACATAGGAAAAAAAAAAAAAAATGGTTTCTCGTTCAAACCAGAAACTTTCTCGTCCTGATGAGAAACTAACTCGTCCAAACCAGAAACTTTCTCGTCCTGACGAGAAACTAACTCGTCCAAACCATAAACTTTCTCGTCTTGACAAGATAACTTTCTCGTCCTGACAAGAAAGTTTCTCATTAGGATGAGAAAGTTTCTCGTCGGGATGAGAAAGCAGTAGGCGTGTATGGAGACCCAGTGGCTCCATTTTGGTTTGTGTTGTAAGTGTGAAAATGACAGTGCAGGACTTAGTTAAGTTATATTTTCATCTTGGACTTTATTACATGGACATTGCTGCTTTGCTGGCAAGTCGTCACCATTATGTTGTGTCTGAGAGACATTTAAAACGAATTTTGAAATTCTTGCAATCTGCTTCGGCGAAAGGAATACGTATACCACTTTGGATCGTGTTGTTAATTTTATTCAAGAACATTTACAGACATCGGGGCAGCTCTGTGGTTACAGATGGATGTATACTAAATGCAAGGAGAATGGGTTACACGTCAAGAAAGAACAGGTGCGCCTAATTTTAAAAGAACTTGAACCAAGAGGTGTAGAACGCAGGAGGCAACGTCCATCGCCGAAGCTATTTTGCAAAAGGACCAAATTACATTTGGCATTTTGACTCGTATGACAAACTGAAACCATTTGGTAACTGTATCAACGGCTGCATAGATGGGTTTTCCCGAAAAATGATATGGATGAATGCGTTCACCACCAGCAGTGACCCAAAAATCGTTGGAGGCTACCTAATGGAGGCAGTCCAAAGATTACATGGTTGTCCGAGGATTGCCAGAGGTGAACGGGGCACAGAGAATGTTAAAGTCCGAGACTTTCAGCAGTTTCTCTCTCGCAACATTAACGACGGCTCCGGTATTGAAAGTTACATCGAAGGCGCCAGCACAGCTAACCAGCGCATTGAGAGTTGGTGGGGCTTCCTCAGAAGGGAATCAATTGAATTCTACATCGCTATCTTTACTGACCTGAAGGACCGTGGTTTGTTCGACGGGACATATTTGGACCGAAATCTCATTCAGTTCTGCTTCATGGGCATTGTTCAGGTAAGCCATATGTCTATAAATGTTCTATTGTCATCTTAAATTGTGTATCAATTGCTTTTTAATATTTTCCAATGATAAAACACTAATTGTCAATGCTATCAATTACATTACAATAATTATTGTGAAGAAATAAGCAATGCACAGCACTTGTCTTCCAAGCGTGTATCGGAAATACACTGCACACTCGATGGGCACGCGCATCAATATTGATCAATAATTTTAAGACCGCTGTCATATCCGAGTGGGTATCTGATGACAATTAACCATCGATATTGTCAGGTCCGCTTTCCAGCCGAGGCCCTTAAGCGCAGACTCAGGAGGTAGGATTGACAGGGTGTTTATTGGAGAGCGTCAAGCAATACACAATAATCACTATAGTGTCAATATCTATGAATTTGTTAACCGCAAGGGTTCTATGATTACAACCGCCGGGAGGGCGAAACGAAAAACGCTGGGAGACCGAGTCACTCCAGGAAACAAATAACGAGTTAACCGAAAACGCTTGCAACGCAAGGTACCGAAAAACAATGCTTACCACGAAAGGGTGAAGACAAAATCCAATTGAAACGAGAAACTTAAAGCGAGCCGTAAATAGCTGAGAGAAAACTAGAACACAAATACGCCAACAACAGAACGAGATCCAATCACGAGACAAACAATCTATGAACAAGAACATGAGCAAGAGCATGAGCAACGCAGGATAATAATCCGACGCGGGTATGTCCGCGGCGGCTGCTTAAATAGTTCAGTCATTAGCGTCTTAATGACGCGCAGCTGTGGTGATCGGAAGCGCGCCCCGCTCGTGGCCGCTTCCCGGAGCGGAGCCGCCGGGCCACGCCCACTCGCTGGGAACGCAACAGACGGATCGTGACAGTACCCCCCCCTCACAGGACGCCCCTTGGCGGACCACCCGGCTTTGACGGGTTGGCGTTGTGGTAGTCGCGGAGCAGGTCAGGACACATGATCCAGGAGCGGGGAATCCATTGCCGCTCCTCTGGGCCGTAGCCTTCCCAGTCGACCAGGTACTGGAACCCTCTCCCCCTGCGCCTGGAGTCCAAGATCTCCCGGACGGTGTAGACCGGGTCTCCGTCGATGATCCGAGGAGGTGGCGGCGGGGCGGAGGGCGGCACGAGCGGGCAGGTAGGTGCAGGTTTGAGGAGCGAGACGTGGAACACCGGGTGAATCCTCATGGTGGGGGGCAGCTTCAGCCGGACGGAGACCGTGGTTGATCAGCTTGTCGATCGGGAAGGGTCCCACGAAGCGCGGACCCAGTTTGCGAGACGCCCCTGCCAAGTTCAGGTCACGAGTGGACAACCACACTTGGTCACCGACCTTGTATGTCGGGGCCGGGCGCCGGCGGCGATCAGCGATCCTCTGGTTGCGTTCAGCTGTTCGGGTCAGCGCCGCCCGCGCCTCCTTCCAGACCCGGTGGGCCCGCTTGAGGTGATGCTGGACCGAGGGGACCTCTTCAGCGCCGGCCTGCGTCGGGAACAGTGGGGGTTGATAGCCATACGCGGTCATGAACGGGGACCTACCGGTTGCGGACGAGACCAAGGTGCTGTGGGCGTACTCGATCCACGGGAGGTGGTCGACCCAAGACGCCGGCTGGTCGCGGCACACACACAGGAGGGCTGACTCCAGGTCCTGGTTAGCCCGCTCTGACTGCCCGTTGGTTTGGGGGTGATAGCCAGAGGTCAGGCTCGGGGTGGCCCTCAGGGACCGGCAAAAGAGCTTCCAGACGCGGGAAATGAACTGGGGCCCGCGGTCGGACACCAGGTCGTCCGGGATCCCGTGTAGGCGGACCACGTGCTGGACCAGGAGGTGGGCGGTCTCCAAGGCGGACGGGAGCTTGGGCAGGCCGATGAAGTGGGCTGCCTTGGAGAAGCGGTCTACCACGGTGAGGACGACTGTGTGACCCTTGGAGGCGGGCAGTCCCGTGACAAAATCCAGCGCGATGTTTGACCATGGGCGCGCCGGGACAGGGATCGGCCGGAGCAGGCCCGCTGGAGGCTGGTGGGACGCCTTGCTGGCGGCGCACGCGGGGCAAGCCTGGATGTACTCGGTGACGTCGGACTTGAGGGACGGCCACCAGAACCGCTGCCCAATGAGCCCTAGGGTGCGGCGGACGCCCGGATGGCAAGCCAGCTTGGAGGCGTGTCCCCATTCGATCACCTCCGACCGGTACTGCGTGGGCACGTACAGTCTCCCCGACGGGCATCCAGCCGGGGCGCCGTCGTCCTCCTGTGCCTCCCGGATCTTCTGCTCCATCTCCCACTTCACGCCCCCCACCAGTCGGTGACCCGGAACCACGCTCGGAGGACCTTCCTCTTCCTCCCAGGGGTCGTGGATGCGGGACAGCGCGTCGGGCTTGGTGTTCCGGGCGCCGGGGCGGTAGGTCATGGTGTAGTTGAATCTGCTGAGGAGGAGCGCCCAGCGCGTTAGTCGGGGGTTGAGTCTCTTCATGAACCGGATGTACGACAAGTTCTTGTGATCAGTGAAGATGGTGAATGGTTCGTTGGTGCCCTCCAGCCAGTGCTGCCACTCCTGGAGAGCCAGAACCACGGCCAGGAGTTCCCGGTTGCCCACGTCGTAGTTAGCCTCCGCAGGCGTGAGTCGGCGGGAGAAGAAGGCGCAGGGGTGGAGTCGCTGGTCGACCGGAGACCGCTGAGAAAGGACGGCCCCCACTCCCGAATCAGATGCGTCCATCTCTACGACAAAGGGAAGATCAGGGTTAGGATGGTGAAGCCCAGGCGGGTTCGTGAACGCCCCTTTCAGGCTCGTAAATGCTGCTTCGGCGTTACTGTCCCAAATGAAGCGAGTCTTGGTGGACGTTGAGGCGGGTGAGCGGCAAGGCCCGGCGGCTATAGTCCTTGATAAACCGTCTATAAAAGTTCGCAAAGCCCAGGAAGCGTTGGAGCTGTTTGCGGGTGGTTGGCACCGGCCACTCCACCACCGCGCGGGTTTTGGCCGGGTCGGCCTTGAGTTGTCCATTCTCGACTATGAAGCCCAAGAAGGGCACAGAGGTTTTGTGGAACTCACACTTTTCGGCTTTAACAAAAAGTTTGTTCTCGAGCAGGCGCTGCAGTATGGCGCGCACGTGCCGTTGGTGTTCGTCAACGGTGCGGGAAAAGATCTAGATATCGTCCAGGTAGACGAAGCAGCAGGTGTTCAGCATGTCCCTCAGGACGTCATTTATGAGCGCTTGAAACACGGCCGGCGCGTTGGACAAGCCGAAAGGCATCTCTAAGTACTCGAAATGCCCGAGGGGGGTTTTAAACGCGGTTTTCCACTCGTCGCCCTCCCTGATCCGGACCAAGTGGTAGGCACTTCGCAGGTCCAGTTTGGAGAAGATCGTGGCGGATTGTAGGGGGGCGAACGCGGAGTCCAGCAACGGCAGTGGGTATCGGTTTTTAATCGTGATCGCGTTTAACTCTTTATAATCTATGCACGGGCGCAAGCTCTTATCTTTTTTCTCTACAAAAAACATGCCCGCCCCGACCGGGGACGTGGAGGGACGAATCAGGCCCGCGCCCAGCGACTCAGTGATATAGTTCTTCATGGCCCCCTGTTCGGGCTCCGAGATCTTGTACAGGCGGGCTGACGGGAGCACCGGGTTCGGGAGGTCGATCGCGCAGTCGTACGGGCGGTGTGGGGGCAAGGACTTGGCGCGCTCCTTGCTGAACACAGCGCGGAGGTCGTGGTAGATTACCGGGACGTTATCGAGGGTTATTTCTTTAACCGGAACTACGTTAACCTGGCGACCCTCTTCGGCGGATCGTAGGCAGTGAGCGTAACAGAAGGGGCTCCAGCTCTGGATCGCGAGCCGCCCCCAGTCGATATCCGGATTATGTGCTTTTAGCCACGGAATTCCCAGGACGACCGGGGCCGCTCTAGCCGGCATTACGAAAAACAAACGTTTCTCTACGTGGTTACCGGAGAGTTTCAGCGTCAGGGGTTTGGTCAACCGGCGGATGTCGGCTAGTAAGCGGCCGTCTAGGTCGCACAGCTTCTCGGACCGGTCTAGGTCGGTGACGTTGCACCCGAGTTTAGCGACTAACCCGGCATCTATGAAGCAGTCGTCTGCCCCCGAATCGATTAGAGCTCGGACTTTAACCGCGGTGTTTAGGACTATGAGCTCCGCCTCCACCTCCAGCCTCCGTGTGTTGCCGGCCTGGACCGGCCCGTTCGCTGGAGCCTCAGGCTGCTCCTCTCGGGGGTTGGAGTTCGCGGTAGAAGCGGCCGCGGACACACAGCACTCCTCGCGGCGAGCGGGCGACCCTCGACGGCTGGCTCGGCGGGGGCAGGTGGCCGCTCGATGACCCTGGAGACCGCAGTAGAAGCAAGCTCCGGACCCACGGCGTCTCTCTCGCTCCCGGGTGTCGAGGCGGCTGGCTCCCAGCTGCATCGGCTCGTCGGCTGGCAGTGGCTCGGGAATCTGGTAGCGTGGCGGCTCGTGGCGTCGCAGCTCCAACCCTCGCTCGCGGCGGCGCTCTCGCAGGCGATTGTCGAGTCGGATCGCCAAGGTGATGAGCTCCTCCAAGGTCTCGGCGTCGTCTCGCACCGCCAGCTCGTCCTTGAGGGCGGGGCTCAGCCCCCTCCGGAACACCGTCCGCAGGGCGCAGTCGTCGAAGCCACTCTCGGCGGCGCGGACCCGGAAGGCGATAGAGTAGTCCGCTACCAACCGGGAGCCTTGCGTACAGTCCAAAAGTTCCGCTCCTGCTTCTTTTCCCCGAATCGGGTGGTGAAACACCCTCTCGAACTCCGCAATGAACGCGGGGAACGAGGAGCGAACTTCCGGGCGCGCGTTGCTCACGGCCATTGCCCATGCACTAGCTTGACCAGTCAGGAGGCTCATCATGAACGCTACCTTAGCATTATCGTGAGCATAGGTAAGGGGTTGCTGGTCAAAGATCAACCGGCAGTGGTGGATGAAGGGGCCGCAGAGGCCGGGCTCTCCGCCGTAGCGGTTGGGATGGGGCAAACTGGGTTCTCTGAACGGCATGCCCGCGACCGGCTGTCCGGTCGGGACCGCCACGGGGTGGGGTGCCGGAGCGGCGGGGGCTGCCAATGTGCCCAGATGGGCGCCGAGGCTCGTGAGCTGGTGAGTCAGCTGGCCGACCGCATCGCGGAGCGTCGCGAGTTCGGACGTCTGCTGTCCTATCATGCGTCCTTGACTGGCCAAAGCCGAATATACCTTCGCGGAGTCAGCGGGATCCATGGTCGGATTATTCTGTCAGCCTCGGCTGGAAAGCGGTGGAGAGTGGACCCTTAAGCGCAGACTCAGGAGGTAGGATTGACAGGGTGTTTATTGGAGAGCGTCAAGCAATACACAATAATCACTATAGTGTCAATATCTATGAATTTGTTAACCGCAAGGGTTCTATGATTACAACCGCCGGGAGGGCGAAACGAAAAACGCTGGGAGACCGAGTCACTCCAGGAAACAAATAACGAGTTAACCGAAAACGCTTGCAACGCAAGGTACCGAAAAACAATGCTTACCACGAAAGGGTGAAGACAAAATCCAATTGAAACGAGAAACTTAAAGCGAGCCGTAAATAGCTGAGAGAAAACTAGAACACAAATACGCCAACAACAGAACGAGATCCAATCACGAGACAAACAATCTATGAACAAGAACATGAGCAAGAGCATGAGCAACGCAGGATAATAATCCGACGCGGGTATGTCCGCGGCGGCTGCTTAAATAGTTCAGTCATTAGCGTCTTAATGACGCGCAGCTGTGGTGATCGGACGCGCGCCCCGCTCGTGGCCGCTTCCCGGAGCGGAGCCGCCGGGCCACGCCCACTCGCTGGGAACGCAACAGACGGATCGTGACAGATATGACGTCTAAATCATTCGATTGATGTCATATTGAATTAAGCATCAATTATAACGATAAAAAAGTCAGGCTATAAGAGGTTGGGATAATGGATGGTAAGTGGAACAATTTTTTTTTTTTTTGCATAGCACTGCCTAAGTGACCAC
The DNA here is from genome assembly GCF_059441095.1 of Idiotropiscis lumnitzeri. NCBI lineage: Eukaryota > Metazoa > Chordata > Actinopteri > Syngnathiformes > Syngnathidae > Idiotropiscis > Idiotropiscis lumnitzeri. The sequence goes on along the minus strand of NC_142399.1, from coordinate 18,949,476 downwards.
ATCTTATGGTTCAGCATTGCATGTGCCATTCAAAGTGTTTTTCGGTATAAATATCAAATATCAGATGCAAGTACAATCAACTCAGTCAACTAGACCTCTTGCATTCCCTAGTTCGAGGGTGACAGTAGCTTCTAGTGCGCAGTATTTTTGCAGCCCATTACCTGTCCTATTTCACATCAGGTCCGGAGCTGTTCACGGCACTTCCATGCCAAAGGTCACTTATTTCAATTCCCTCCTCTTCGATACTTTATTTCATGTAATTTTTTGCATCGTCTTCAAAAACATCAAAATTCATTTTTATTTCAACACATCTAATAAACCAAGATTATGACCCACAACCATATAAATATTTGGTTGCTCTCTTACTGTCTAATGTAGCTTACTGTTTTTTTCCAGGACGTATTGGATGAGACCATCCGTGTGTGGGATGTACACGTCATCAGACCATCGAAGAACAAAAGGGTACCCAGTGGTCGGCCCCAAATCATGTACATGTTCCCAGAACTCTACTCAAGTTCTGACTGCATTTCTTCAGTAAACAGAGCTGATGTACAGTTGTGTTGGAGTGCCTGCAGATTTCGCCCAGCCGTGCCATGTGACATAGACATTTACAACATCTGCAACATTATAATGGTGGAGTCACAGATTCAGCTTCCAGCTGATGCCTATCAAGCATTGGATCTGTACCTACATTTGAGGCGTGAGATTACATCCGCTCTCTTATTTGAGATGGCATTCAGAGCCTTATAAACTGATCAGACACAGTACACCATGGAATACTTACTGCAATTGTATTTAATTTTTCAGATGAAATTTGTATAAGCTTAGTTTGGAACTTGGATCTGATCATTTCTATGAGCACACCTACTAAACTATAACCTATACCACAATACTCACAGAGGTGTTGTATATATGACAGATATGTTGTGTAATGTGTATATCACAGAATGTATGTGCCATTTGTTTCAAAGAACATTTCTAATTTGTAGTACAGTATATAGTAGGAATGGCATTGTCATCTATGTTTTTGCTTTACCTTTAGATCTGTCATGACCAGAAAATAAACAAAACTGCCAACAAAGCAGAACAAACCAGTATATGAAAGGAGAAATGTATTTATTCACGGATACTGTTGTTGGGAACTACTCTTATTTTAACATTTCATTAACCTAATAGTATAACTGCCTAAGACATTTTTTCCCTTTCTGCTACATCAATAAGAAAAAAAATACTAATGTGATTTAAACTGTGTTTTTGCTTTTTGTTTGTGTAGTTTCTAAGTCATCCAGGTCATGATAAAATACAATGGGTGAATTGAAAAATAAAACCTTTTTTTCTTTACATTCCCAAAACATTTAAAAATGACTGGCAATTATGCTATTTGGCTAACGCTATAAGGCCCTAACAAGTACAGCCACTGATGCCATTTGAAAAATGTGGCTACTAACTGCATTTAAACAGATGATTTTTGTTGAACTAGTTGCTGTTGAACAAAATAATAAATTGCATTAAATTAGCAATGACAAAAAGTGCTAAACGTGCAAACAGTTCTTGAAAAAAAGTGGACATCACTTTTTAGAAGAAAAAAAAAATGTCTTTTGGACCTGAACAAATTATCAGTCATTGTGCTGATGCATATTACAGCACAAAATATGAATTAACAAATGACATTTTTTCGGGTGATAGTTAAATGAACAGTTTTTGTGGAATTTCATAACATTCTAATACAATATGCAACCCTTACGTTTGCTACAAAATATCCATTGAAAAGCAATCACCAGACAGCACATTGTCAAACTCTTGACGAAACTGTGGGTACGAGCTGTAGGTGCAAGGCAATTCGAGAACTGATCCACATATGTGTGCCACAGGCCTTTGACTTAAACCACGCAGTCGATTAAAAGTCACTTCGATGTTGTCCTTGCACAGCACAGTTGATCCTGTGCAGAAACGTAAAAATATCTCCAGTTTTCTTTGGTCGATGCTTCTCACATACCGTAGGAGGTGGTTAAGAGATGTCTGCTCTTGTGGATTCAGGATTTCAGTTGATGGCTTTATCATCTGGGCCACTTTCTTGTTTGTTGGCTTCTTAGACTCATAAAGCTCCATTATGTTGTCTTTTGTTATGAGTAGTGGCACAGTGTTGTGAATACTGGAATGGAAACAATCAATAATAAATTTTGGCTCTTCTAGAAGCGCTTTGTGTGCAATTGTGAGAGTGGCACTCCGTAAGTGAGAAGGCACGCATTGAGAGCCCATTCGTGAGAAGATGTCTAGTAAGTCTTCTGTAACAGTTTCATCCATATTGCCTTGAAATGCTTTTTCTAGAGATGATCGCTCATTCCCTGAAAGAAATTTGGCAAATGACATCATCAAGAGTTCTTCATTCACTGCACCAAGTCCCTGACAGCAGGCAAGAACAAAAGCTGGTGATAGTCTGATTGGTAAGATTTTGTGGTCCTGGTAACCTTTCAGCCACACTCTTCCAAGAGCTTGCCATTTCTTTGCAGAATAGTCAGGCCTTAGTCTGGGTACTCTCTCATCTTCCCCCTCACACTGTTCCAGGAAATGCTCCCAGAATGCAGAATATGCCTCTCTTGACACACCATCGCTGTCCAAAGCGTTCTCATTTGTGAACTCCATTTTTAAGCTAGCATTCAGTATATTTGGTTCCATGAAGACATTAAGGACATCATCAACTATGTTAACACGCTTTAATTTCACCAGGACCTGTTTTTTGGTGAGATCTGGTGATGCTGCAAAGCTGCTGGAGGATCCAGGTCCAGAATTTGGTGTTGAGTACTGCAAGACAGTTAAAAGGAACAGTGATTACTGATTAAATAGGAAAGAAAATATTTATTAATCACAACTTTGACAATCTACTATATCTAAAAACATCTGCTTTTGATGAGAAAACACAAGGATTTAAAAGATTCACATTTTTGTAAATACAGATAAATACAAATATAAATATAAACACAAAATGTTTACAACAAAAATGAATAGGTAAACCTTTTTCCCATTATTTTTAGCACTGTCAGATCTGGTTCCGCACCAACTATACCTGCATAGTGTTTAACTCATGAGGATTCCAGGGGATAGTGGAGTCTTGGTCGTAATCATCATCACCAGTAACAGGTCCAGAGTTTACTTCCGCATCCTCAAGAGATGTTTCAATGGCTAGGGCATGAGGTGAATCCAAAACACCACCCAACCCCTGGTCAGCATCTTTATCTGACACAGGGATAAAAGGGTCCCCATTAGATTCCTGCCTGTCTGCTAATTGTCCAAGAGCATCATCATCATATGGAGGATGCAGAACTTCTGTGTCACTCATCTCAAAAGATGCAGCTCTTGATTGATTCATTATTTCTTCTCTCTGTTTAGGATGACATGAAAAAGACAAATTGAACACATAATTATTGTCTTGTATTTTTCATGGACTATCTGACAAAGCCATCATATTTACTTTCATAGTCTCATCCTTAACATAGCTAAAAGCATATCAAACATGTGGCATTGAGGATACATCATGACACAGCACTACGTCCTGATCCTTTAAGGCACAGGTGTCAAACTCAAGGCCCGGGGGCCAGATCTGGCCCGCGACCATATTTTATGTGGCCCGCAAAGGGGAAATCATTTGTGTCAACTTCCTGTTTCTAACACATTTATTTCACTTTTAACAACATTGAGATCTGAGATATTGTCGTTCATTTGTTAGCAATACTCCCCCTTTAAAATAAATTTTTGAACAAACAATTATTTCCTGGCTTCTGATTTCAGAACTCGCTAAGTTTGTTTCGGTACGCGGTAACGTCATAACGGCCCTCTGAGGGAAACCATAAGTATGATCTGGCCCATCCACAAAAATGAGTTTGACACTGCTGCGTTTCAGGTGACATGTAAAGGGGAGGAGCAAGTTGGGGTTGTCCTCTTGCAAAACTTGAACGGAAACCTTGCATGTAAAGTTTATTCCATGAGAACACAGGAGTATTTTTTTTCTTTTATGTCACCTTTGGAGCGCCATATCTTTGAGACCTTTAAATGTAGATTTAACTTCAATGCCACTACAGTAAAGTAATGTGATCAATTGTTGTTTGAGTTTTAAAAAGCATTGTTCAAGCATTTTGGCAAGAATTTCACACCCTGCATTTTACGGTATCGACTATTTCATGGTTTACCTGTATTGAGCAACTGGGTGCTGAACCTAAATCAGAGGAGCTCTCTTGGTGATCCGCCTGATTATCAATTGTAGTCCTCATAGGCTGATGTCTCCCACGCCGTTTTCTCAAGGATCGTCTTTGCATCATCATTAGTAAAGACAGAAAGACATTAGCAAATGAGCAAATTGTCACCCGTACCCCATGGATGAAAGCCTTTTTTTCCAAATATTAGTGAAGAGAGAAGTGGACCAAATTACTGTGTAATGTGTGATGACATAATGTATCTTGACCAATTGCAACTCGACCTTTGCCCCCATTTTAGCAATGTCTTTGCAGGCTTCAAAAAAATTTGACACATCATCAAAAAGCACTGACGACATCAAAGAATGTACAGCATAAATTCAACTACAAAATACAGTACATTGGAAAAGTAGTGTACAGTGTACAACCGCAAATCTGTCAGGCATTACATATGATGAGAGTCATATCGCATTATTTTTGTATCCATTATGCGATTAACAATTTGGAATAGGCTCAGAGGTGGTAATTGTCATGTGAAAAATGAGGGCACTGGACAGCATATAGCCTTGAAAAAACTGTGCTTCTATTATTATTATTTTATTTTATATGAAATGGAGAGGATCATGATTGTGCCAGTACACACTCCCAATAGCATTAATTAATTGGTCACTTTCCCTTGGCAGTTGCAAGGATCCATTCCACACATGTGCGACAAAGACTGAATAGATGGTCTTTGACATGTTTGAAAACATCATATCCCGGGCTCCACTAATGAATAACAACAGAAGATCCTGCGGGTCACAGAACACATGAACAGTTTATCTTCTACAATGACTGATATGTTTGCGAATGAATATAATTGCTCAGCCTCATATTTCAACCCAAGCTTCCTTGATATGTCAACTTCACTTAACCTGTATGCTGTAAATCAAAAGTATTCAAATTAAAGTCACGCATTTATGTGATAAATCTGATATTTCCATGTACACAAATCCCACCTTGAACTAACACATTTAAAATACTTTGTACTTAGACTTGAAAAATAAATACCTTGGCACATCAAGTAGATTTCACCTACCTAACCGTGATTATAATTTGGTGGCAATTCCTGGCAAAATGTTTGCCTTTGACAGTGGTTTTAAAAAATTTGATGTCATATTGATGCAAAGTGCCCGTGCCCGAGATATTCAGTTCAGGGGAATTTGCCCGCCTCATCACTGTGTTCTTGCATGATGGCTGTATTTGTGTGATCTGCTGCTCTCCGTGGTCTGCAACAAAAGTAGACAGGTCGACAAAATGGTTTGTCTCCTTTTGTGTAAGAGCAAACCGCTGCAATGGTGTGTATCTCTCTCTCTCTCTCTTTCTCTCTCTGGCTGTCGAAATGAAAGCATTAACTCAGGTGATTAATCCCAAAAGTTTTAACTCACTTAACTCAGTTTGATTTAAAAATAATTTGCATTCTTTGCAAATATTGTGCCATATTAGCTGTCTTTAGCACGTCTCAGAACAAAACACTGTGTTTAAGGTACCACTGGGCCTTGCAAACCAACACTGGGGCAGTTTTGAGAAACGTTTCGAAAATAAATGTCTGCAAAGATGTCTCAATTTCGATCGTATTCAAGAATCCAAGAAAGCTATTAGAACAGTCTATGAATTAAATGTACTTCATATTTGGTGATTTTGCATCAATTCCAAGATATTATTCAAGTAAATATCTGTTACAAGCTTTGCGAAAAATAGTAGTTGAAAAAGGTGATTAATTAGTTAAAAAAAATAATCAAGTGATTAATTTTTAGATATATTAATTTGATTCTTAAATCCGATCTAAATGGAGACATCTTTACACCATTTTATTTCAAAACATTTCTAAAAACTGCCCACAAGCGCCACACTCCAGCAGTGTTGGTTTGCAAGGCCCAGTTGTCATTTGAACAGTGTTTACTTCTGAGACTTGCTCAAGATGTCCAGCTAATATGTATACAATTCAATGTTTTATTGAATTGCAATACCTTTAATATATGAGAATTGATTTTTTGTTTTTATGCAAATACTTTTTTTTAATTGAAAAAACAAAGCATTGGATTTGACTCACACAAACAAAGTCACACAAAACAGCATCTCAACAGCCTTTCTAAGGGATCAAATTGGAGTAATATAAGAAATATAAAATGTCAACAAAGTGCAAATGAAATGGGTCAAAATAATAGGCTGTTACACCGAGGTCATTGGGGTTACTGAGAGAAGTCCAGTCATGACCGGTGAGCGCGACTGCTTCCACCTTCTCCGCTTCCTGCAAGTCTTGAATGCGGGTTGCAATGGCGTTTCTCGAGGACAATTCGTAAGTGCAGTCGTTGGACGCAATGCAAAGTTTTTCAACCAGACCTTCGTCCTCCATGATGCTAACACACAGTGGCCACCCATTTAGCTATGGCTTCGGCGAGTCTCTTTTTAGTTGATCCATCCACCGGTTTTTGTCGCAAATTATCCATGGATGCCTGGGTTTGACAAGGGGCTGGAGAATTGGCAGCAGCGGTGTGCTTGGCCATCAAATGGTATTTTAAACTGGACGTGCTGCGTAGTTCAGTGCACGATGGCAATTAGGGCTGGGCGATATGACCTAAAATCAATATCGCGATAAATTGGGTAATTTTACCTCGATAGCGATAAATGCGCGATAAATTCCCCCTGAGGACCAAAATCAAAATAAATGCAGGAAATGCATATTAACTGCATTTTTTATTGACCAACTGGTACACATTACTTTCAATGAAAAATAAAAGTTCAAAAATCATTTGAATAAACATTCAAAATAGCTTGCTTTGCATGACTTGAACAATGTCATAAAGAACAGGAGAAAAAGGGTACCTCTCGCAAAATCTTTTTCTGCAAATATATTGTGCCGAGATGCTGTAATGCCATTTGCAAAGGCCTAGATTTGTCTAAAGGTATCTTGTAAACAATATAAATAATGCCATGTGCAAAGGAGCTAGTCGCCTGTAAACAAAATGCTAAATAAAATGAAAAAAATGTCAATGGAATGCCAATGCCAAATAAACAAGTGTGCATGATCAGGAAAATGTACCGTCTCGAGTACTCCGGTGCGCAGTCGCCACTTGTCGTCTATGTAATACACATACAGGCTCAAACAGGGATCCATGTTGCGACTCAACCACAAGTCGGATGTGGTTGCAAAATGCTTGACATGTCTAAGCTCCGTCCCGATCCATATCGTCCATATCGGGAAGTGCTGTTTGCGAAATATTTTTGTACCTCTTGTTGGCTACGTTCATGAGGCGTTTAAATCCCGTGCGCTCCAATGTAGCCAGAGGAGCTATATCTTTAGCTATGTGCTAGGGCTAGGCTATCGCGTCCAGTTGTGAGACGTTCTCTCGTATGGTGTCGCCTCCGTTATGGGCTGTTGTCACTTGTCGAACCTTGCTTCTCACTTTGAACTTTTAGTACAACTCCAAGTCAACAGCATGGTTGTGTTGTGGGTGGTGAAAAAGAAAAGGTTGGACACGCTGTTTCAGGTGCTTACGACGCACTTTGTAGTTCATGTTCTTTTGCTCAAACATTGTCTTTATGGAACCCAAAACATTTCCAAACGACAGATGTCGAATTTCTTTTCGGGACAAGCGCGACAGGAACAATTTCGACTTCGTCTGCAGCCGTGTCAGCCGCTTCAGGATTTGAATCGCCAGCTACGAACGCGTCTTCTGTTTACATTCTTCTACAGCTCATGAGTCACGTGACTACATGCGCTGTAGCCGTCTTAAAGGGGCATGAACATCGCCGCAAACAGAAAAGACTTTTCTTTTTCTTTTTTTTTTTTAGACACCGAATTTACCAACACGGGCAAAATGATGTCGGTCAGTGTGATACATTTCGTTAACGGTAAATTTTCGGTTTATCGCCCAGCCCTAATGGCAATACACACGACTTTGCTCTTATCAAAGACACCATTAGCTAACCAAAAAAAAATGCCGTTCAGAATTGAATTTGCGTAATTTTTACCACTCCCATGATGCTTTTAGTTCTATAAACCGGCAAGCCCATGCAGGCGTGTCCTAAATTTCGCGTGCATGATGTTTTTTTTCCGATCTCGCAAGCGTCAACGCTACGTCATAGGACTACATTGTTTATTCGGACAAGATGAGTCTTAATCGCTCGTTAAAAAAATTTACGACGTTAAAAGGGGTTTGGATTAATCCTATTAATAACACGTTTTTCTGACACCTCTAATATATATATATATATATATACATATATATATATATATATATATATACCTTGTATGTGTGAGTATGTAACATATGATGGAGTTCTGTCATGCCCTTTATTTTATTTTAGGTGGTAAAACTGCCCATTTAAAAAAAAAAAAGCCTCCTGTCAACTCCTGGTTTGTCTATAAGAGAGCTACTC